>NW_015656153.1:319148-328158 GCF_001515625.1 Sinocyclocheilus rhinocerous | reverse complement strand
TGGATTATTTTAACGATCTCCTTGCTACGTTTCTGAGCCTTGATCATGTAAGGATCCTTGCTGTCTATGGGAGGGTCAGAGAGCTCTCGGAATGCATCAAAAATATCTTAATTTGTGTTCCAAAGATGAACGAAGGGTTCATCTAACAGGTTTGGAACAACATGAGGGTGAGTAATTAATGACAGAATTTTCATTTTTGGGTGAACTATCCCTTTAAAAAGTTAGTGCATTCATACCGGGAGCAGGAGCAATGCATGAGTATCAAGCAGGAGCTCAGAATAAGCATAGTGTGCCGCTGGCCACTTGGTCGTTACTTTAAATGCGTAACGTTAATTAGGCTATGTGGGTAGGCCTACTGCTCATGTCTGAAAATAATATATGAAAAACAAAATTATTTTACATAAAAACATTAGGCTATCACTTATATTTATTTAGTACATTTTTAAATTAATGTAAAAACTAAAATGAATTGTAAAACTGAAAGTATTTTTTTTTAAATTCTGTTCAGCATGGTGGGCCGCATTTGAATTCGTGACGGGCCGCGGGTTGAGAACCACTGGTCTAGTGTGTTTTAAAAAGAATTGGAGTATGTCAGAAAGGAAAATGAAGAATGAAAAATATGTATAGAAGACTTACCCATTTAAACTTGTTATTAATTATTTAGTTTGGGTGAAAGTATGGTGTATTATAAAAACATTATAAACAGCATGTTCTATATCGAAGTATGACTGAAACAACATGATCGGAGCTGTTTTCTTGATTGTGCTTGCTGTTTCCTATTTACATGTGAATCCCCATGTTAACAAACGTTCAAGACTATCAAGTTTCCCCGGACATGTAGCTGCTGCTGTGACGCTGTTTCCAGTGTGAATACTTTCTGTAGCTGCAGTGGCGATGTAGTTTCACTGACGTGAAACCGGCGTGAAGGTGCACCAAACATTTCACAAAAATATATTAAAATTGTATTAATTTTGGATTGCTTGGTTGCAAGCATAGGATGATCACAGGATGAAGTCTGGTTAAGCCAGATTTCTTAACTAGCTTAAAGGGCACCTATTATACAAAATTCACTTTTACATGGTATTTGGACATTAAAGATCCCCTGTTGGCAGTGTGCACACAACCACCCTATAAGGTTAAAAATCCACCCACTCCTTTTTTTAATCCCCATAAATCTTAAGCAGTGTCTCGTGACATCACTTTGCACATGCCCCACCCACAACTGTTGACGGACACTGCAGTATTAGCAAAGACCCCCACCTGAGTGAGCCGCACACAATTTATCCTTATGCTAGGCATTTAAAAGCAGCATTCAAGAAAGAAATGCCTTCTTATTACAGCTATAGAAGTTATTCAGTCCAGAGCAGTGAGTGATTTTCTGTTTTTATTAGTCAGCATAGTCAGCAGTATAGGTATTGTATATTACCCTGCTCTCCCTTAATACAAAGATCTAATATAAACATGCCATTTCTTTCCCAGCTGTTTACCTTCACAGACATAACTGACTGTGTTTATGTAACTTATGTGTGTTTTTGACCTAAAACTGTGTGTATTTGACAGTTTAAGCACAATAAGACATGAAAGAGCACATGTCTTTTTAGTTTAGTACTCACAGGTCGTGTTACAGCCACTTTCTGTGCGTGTGCTTCGGATGTGTGCCGTATATCAGAAGTTTAAAGTAAGATGGCTCTAAAACGCATGCAAATAAGTTTTTAGCGTGACATGATCAAAATCAAGTTTTTTTGTATTTTATCTGAGATACAAGCTGTAAAGGCACAGCCCTATTCTGGAAAGGGGGGCAGGGATCAGTAGCTCATTTGCATTTAAAGAGACATGCACGAAAACAGTGTGTTTTTGCTTCCACTCAAACAGGCATTTTCAAAATAGTATAATAAATGATCGGTGGGGTATTTTGAGCTGTATCAAACAACTTCTCAACAACTTCTCCACAAAGTCCATGAGGTACCTGTACAGTACCTGTTTTGAATCCAAGAACGACTCTAAACCAGAATGATTTCAAGCTTCTGAACTTACTTGTACATATTGGTAGCTGGAACCCTCCACATCTGAACACCTCTGAGATGGCCCTCCTTCCCCACCACCACACTGACGTTGCTGTTGCGGTAGGCACTGTCGCACTGGGCTTGAGTTGGGCCAAGAGGTCCACTTGCTCCACAGGAGGTAAACCACCATGTCATTAGGGAAGCCTCTGAAAATAAAAGACCCTGGTTTTGTTTTTGTAATGTTTTTACAACTTTTGGTTTTGCCATCACAGGAATAAATTGCATTTTAAAATATATTAAAATAGAAAACTGTTATTTAAAATCGTAATAATATTTCACAATATTACTGTGTTTGTTGTATTTCTGATCAAATAAATGCAGTCTTGGTGAACATACGAGACATCTTTTACAAGCTTACTATCTATTAAACAGTAGTGTATTTGTGTAATGCACAGGAATGGAACCATACCTGACGCTGAGGGTTCTGGGAGAGGGCTGAAGGAGTCTAAATCATGCAGTAGTCCTTGTCCAAGAAGCAGTTCATTTAGTTCTTAAAAACCAGATATGGAAAGAGAACAAGGAACACAAATGAAAGTATGACACTTAGAATCAAACAACCCCTGTGTAGTTTTTTTTTTTTTTTTTTACTTGCCATTTTTACTTTTGGTTGCCTAGATCAGCATTGTATTCAAGGCTGGTTTCACCAAAAACATCTTAACCAGCTTATTCAGCAGGACTTCCTTAGTCAACCATCTCCACTAGGACAATGATGTTGATACAGTTGATTCTTGCTAGTTTACCAGTCAGAAAGCCACTAAACCAGACACAGCCAGGATAAACCAGCCTGGACCATTATGGACATATCTGCTGGTCTAAACTGATCCTTTCAACAGGGTTTAAATACTAGCTTTTATTGGATAAGATTTAAAGGTGTTGAGGGACCACAGACTGTGACAAAGATCATATGACAGCAAGAGGAGGACTAAGCAGAAAGCTAAAGATGATGTTTAATGAACAGATGGCTCAGGAATTTCACAAAATCACAGATTCTGGGAAACAAAGTTAACAAGGATACTAAATCTTGACTTTCACAAGTCTTGAATGTCAATTAATGGGCTCGTCAATTCCTGCGGTCAACCGTGTCGTGGCAAGAAACCTGACTCTGAAGATCTGTATATGCTTGTTAGAAAAGCAGAAAGACTATTGTTGGCATTTTTACGACATTTGCGGATTGTGAGATAGGAGGTCCTCTTATCGCTCTATGTTCCTTCAAAACTAATTAAGCGGAATCTATATCAACTGCGTGATGAGAACCATCTCCCTCTGCTAACTGGAGACAGCGGTTAGACATCATGTGTGTGCATCACATCTTAAATTCTCCGTCTGTCTTACTAAATACTCAAATTTTGTGAAAACGCCCTATCACTGAGTGCTTGGATGCAATCGTGAGTCTGTGGTGTGGTCAATAAACTTTTGCACCAGGGATGAACAAATTAACCATTATTCTGCCCGAGTGTTGAGTGTTTGGATGCAAACTTATGTGTATCTTGTGTGTCTTATAAACTTATGTGTGTGAGGCAGAAAGGTTACCTGTGTCAAAACATGCTGCACTTAATGAAATGTCATCCAGTGCAATGTCAGCTTTAGATCCAGAAGTCCAGAAGGCCTGCACTTTAAGATGAAAGCTGTGCTCAAAACAAATGACAAATTATTTTAGAATAAGAGCAACGGTGAAATCAGATTTATTAATGTAAATGTAGACATTTAATGAAATTACATAACTCAAGTGCAGGTCAACAATTCCACTCTAAGCAGGGTAAGAATATGCCTCTGATGAATTTTTATTTGATTTTTTTTACTTTACTTTTGTTTTGAGATACTCTTTGTCAGGGATTCCCATTAACTTAGTAAACGTTTTATTTAGAATTTTCTCGTTAGTCAAAAAAAACAAAAAAAACACTTATATTGAAGCCAGTCTGCCAAAACGACAGGTTGTGGAATGTGCCACTTTATGACGTAAAAGTGTGGCTAAACAAGATCAATGCCTCCTTTTACATCACGGCCTGTTTAGCCCCGGCCACCAATTCACGCATGTAGTACATAAATGACAGGAGCGGCAAATGCAGGTCTACACAGAAACCAAACGAAAAACTTGATTTGTTGAACTTTATTTTTGAGTAACTATTTTCATTACGTGATCATTATTGCTTTGATATTACAAATCGTTTGATATGTATTGAATATTTATGCATTTTTAACCTAAATCACAACAGCGTCCATCTGCGAAGGATGTACACTGTCAAACATACACAACTGTTAGCCAATCATAGCAGTGGGCGTTTACTTCCGAGTCTACAATCTGTCACGCCTATTCAAACAGAGTGTTCTGATGAAGGGGGTCAAAACAGGACAGAAAATAGCCTATTACTTATAAATGATGATTTTTTTTAATGTAAAAATCTTGATAACATTATAAGTGGATCTCAGAGAACAGTACGAAAAAAACAAAACAAAGGCAGTTCATGACCCCTTTAATATTGTAATGTTAATTGTGCATTTTTATGATTCATTTTAGCTTATCATCAACTTGCAAACCCTTTGCAGTTTGCAGAACCTGAGTTTGTAACTAAATATATTTGATCTAGGAATTTTACATCAATACACTTAAAAAAATCAAAAGAATGTCTTAAAATTAAATGATTAGATTACGATTCTATGAAAATCATATGACAGCTGAGATGAGATGCCCCTGATGGCTTCTTTCGCCAGATAGGGGATCCTTTTAACCCAGTACTGGGACAGGATGGTCTCTTTATATGATTTTGTGAAAAAAAACGATCTCCCTTTACATTACATTTCCTCTTGGGGACTAATAAAAGTATTTTTCTGTCTGTTTAACCATGCATCTAATCATCTCACCCTTTTAAGATCCCTGTAATCGGCAGAGAGATCTCTTGCCAAGCGTCCTTCCAGTGTCCAGATCTCTCCCAAATCAGTGGAGAAGCTGATATTCCGTTCTCCACCACTGACAGGAGCACTGTTCCATTGAAATCCCCGCACAGGTACAGAGAGAGCTGCAACTACACAGAAAAATTAGCAGTTGAGCGTCTGCTACAAGACCAGATGCCCCAGAATAATATCTTATTCATGGACAATCAAGTGTAAAATTGAAACTTTGGCTGCATGTGTTGTTACTCTGTGTAAGCTATTTGTAGATAAGCTGCAGAGATGTGTCCTAATTTTTCACGGACAATTAACTTGAAATCTGCCCATAAAGTCTCAGAATCCAAATATTGTGGCATAGACAAACCACTATTTTATGTGAACAGTCATACATACACTTCTACTCATAAAGTTGTGGTTAATAAGTTGCTTTCAGCAAGGATGCATTAAAATGATCAAAAGACGTATAATATTACAAAAGATTTATACTTCAAATAAATGCTGAAGACTGAAGTAAACATATTAAAATAGAAAACAGATATTTTAAATTGTAAAAATATTTGACTATATTGCTAGTTTTACTCTATTTTAGATCAAATAAACGTAGCCTTGGTGAGCATAAGAGACTTCTTTCAAACACATTTTTTAAAAAAATCTTACAGACTCTTAAAAAAATCATAGTCTTTGACTGTCAATATAAACTCTTACCTGACAGTCCTGATTGGACACAGTTGAAGGGAGAGCTGGGCTTTGAACCAACGCCTCACTTTCATCACCACGACCTCTGACCTTTAAAAAAAGAAAGTGCCCTGAGGCGAGAAAGTATCAGTACTCTATAGAGTGCTCAGATATGCTTACAAGACAAAAAACTTAATAGGCGAGGTTGGAAAACATCTTAAAAATGGGCTTTTAAAGTCTCCCAACACAGTGCAGACAATTTTATAAAAAATAGTTTCTCTAGTTTCTTTTCTAGAGTTTCTCACACAAAAAAAAAACAGTATTTTTTTTTTTTTTAAGTACATTTCAGTTTAGCGAGTTGGAATACAACTAGTTATAAAATAGAGTTGGACACCTGTACTGTGGATCTGAGATTTAGTCTTGCATCATTCTACAAATACATCACACTATAATAATCCTACAGCCTGTAAATCATTACGTACTCCTCTCAAGGATAACATTTTTTTATCATGTTAAAATCACAGGTGCCATTAACACATCATGAAAATAGTTCTCCTTCAAATATTTTTAATTCCCATGTCATAAAAAATCCCACTGGTGACATTCATAAATAAAAGCATTGCGAAGAGACATTTAAACGATGGTCTTTTTATACACATGGGTCTCCTATGTATCTCTGTCTCAAAGCTGTTGTATTAATCTGAAGAGAATACAAAATGTTTGCCAAAAAAAGAAAAAAAATGAGCAAACATGGAAAGCAAAGCAACTAATGGCGCTTTTCCACTGCATGGTACGGCACGGTACGGCTCGGTACGGTTCACTTTTGGGGGGTTTTCCACTGGGTACAGTACCTGGTACCTGGTACTTTTTTTAGTACCACCTCGGTTGGGGTTCCAAGCGAACCGTACCGTTACCAAAACGTGACGTGTAAACTCTGCTGATCACGTATTGGCCGGAGAGAATCGTCACTACCTGCGTCGCTGAACTTGCAACACAAACACAAAAGAATTTAAATTTAATTTAGATTTAAATCAGCACAGCCAGCGAAGGATCGAACGCAACTGTTTTAAACGAGCGCACCTTTTTTTAACAACCAAAAAGTGGCTGTTCCCCCGGTTGAGGAAGTACAGACGTTCCTCTCGTTGATAGCAGAGGAGCGGATCCAGCGAGAGCTTGATGGGGCGACGCGGAATGAAAACGTTTTTTTAGGAGTCGTGGTAGTAGAGGCGGCACAACTATAACGACATGTGAATAATCCCGCCCACACTAAAGCGGTACTGAACTGCAGTGGAAACGCAAACCGTGCCGTACTGAGCCGTACCGAGCCGAGTCGTACCACGCAGTGGAAAAGCGCCATAAATTCACATATTAGTTCAACTAAATCACCTAATGTCTCTCTTGCACATATCTATGCTATTTAATAAATGTTCCATGTTTTGTAAAACATTTTGATGTGACCTATCTGTGTGATAACATATGTTTGCAGCTTTATAGGCCTTGAACGATTAAATACACACACATGTATGTATTAAAATGGCCGTCTTTGCAAGTATCCTCATAAACACAGTCATTTAGGTATTAAGTGAAAGCAAACAGCTGAGAAAGAAGACATGTGTAACAATATATAGATCCGGGCAGCTCTTAAAGTGACAGCAGTCTATTCCTGTTGTCTGTCATTCATGTTAATCAAACAACAAAAGAGAGAAAATCTCTCACTGCTCTTGACTAAATCACTTTTGTAACTTTACTAAGAAGAAATATATATTTAATTTACACAGTGAGGAATATGCAGTGTTTTTATAAATTTGATTACTTTATACACTGTATACACTCGTGTCACGAGTGCACTGCTGAGCGGAGTGAGGAGCAAGGAACGGGGAGAGACGAGGAGTACATCAATCCAGATGGGTTTAATTAAGACAAAGGAACACGGAACACTCGCGCAATACATGTATACATGAACAATACCGGACGCTGAACTAAAGACAGGGAACACTATTTAAACACATGACAAGACGAGGGGATGACGAGACACACCTGGATAGATTTAAATCAGCACAGCCAGCGAAGGATCGAACGCAACTGTTTTGAACGAGCGCACCTTTTTTTTTAACAACCAAAAAGTTTTGTTGTCTGTTGTGGAAGAACAGACGTTCCTCTCGTTGATAGCAGAGGAGCGGATCCAGCGAGAGCTTGATGGGGCGACGCGGAATGAAAAAGTTTTTTAGGAGTCGCAGCAGTAGAGGCGGCGCAACTATAACGACATGTGAATAATCCCGCCCACTCTAAAGCGGTACTGAACTGCAGTGGAAACGCAAACCGTGCCGTACTGAGCCGTACCGAGCCGAGTCGTACCACGCAGTGGAAAAGCGCCATAAATTCACATATTAGTTCAACTAAATCACCTAATGTCTCTCTTGCACATATCTATGCTATTTAATAAATGTTCCATGTTTTGTAAAACATTTTGATGTGACCTATCTGTGTGATAACATATGTTTGCAGCTTTATAGGCCTTGAACGATTAAATACACACACATGTATGTATTAAAATGGCCGTCTTTGCAAGTATCCTCATAAACACAGTAATTTAGGTATTAAGTGAAAGCAAACAGCTGAGAAAGAAGACATGTGTAACAATATATAGATCCGGGCAGCTCTTAAAGTGACAGCAGTCTATTCCTGTTGTCTGTCATTCATGTTAATCAAACAACAAAAGAGAGAAAATCTCTCACTGCTCTTGACTAAATCACTTTTGTAACTTTACTAAGAAGAAATATATATTTAATTTACACAGTGAGGAATATGCAGTGTTTTTATAAATTTGATTACTTTATACACTGTATACACTCGTGTCACGAGTGCACTGCTGAGCGGAGTGAGGAGCAAGGAACGGGGAGAGACGAGGAGTACATCAATCCAGATGGGTTTAATTAAGACAAAGGAACACGGAACACTCGCGCAATACATGTATACATGAACAATACCGGACGCTGAACTAACTAGGAATCCTGGGGGGCGCTCTGGAGGAGCGGGCACTTGAGGGCGCTCTGGAGGAGATTCAGGGACTGGAGCCCTCCTTGGGCTAAACACGGCGACAGGAGCCCTCACTGGCCTAAACATGGGAACTGGAAGCCTCTCTGGGTTATACTCGGGAACAGGAGCCCTCCGTGGGCTTAACGGGAAATCTGGAGCCCTTTCTGGGCGGAACTGGGGATCAGGAGCCCGTCCTGGGCTAAATGAGGAATCAGGAGCCCTCCCTGGGCTTAACTGGGGGTCAGGAGCCTGCCCTGGTTTAAACGGGGAATCAGGAGCCCTCCCTGGGCTCAACGGGGAAACAGGAGCCCTTCCTGGGCTGAACTCGGGATCAGGAGCCCTCCGTGGGC
>NW_015656153.1:299397-318775 GCF_001515625.1 Sinocyclocheilus rhinocerous | reverse complement strand
GCTCTGGAGGAGCAGGCACAGCAAGGCGCTTTCGAGGAGCCGACACTGGAGTGAGCTCTGGGGCTGGCAGGCTAGACTGAGGAACCGCCGCTGGGCTTGCCACAGGAGCGGCCGGAGGGCTTGCCACAGGAGCGGCCGGCTGACTTGACTCGGGATCGGCCGGCAGGCTGGAGAGAGCCGTGGCCGGCGGTCTTGACTGAGGAACGGCCGGCGGAGGGGTTCCGGATCGGGATCAGAGGCTCTCCAGACACCGGATGACCGCCTCCTTCCAGTCGAGGTTGATGGTGTCTGGGAGCTCCGCGGGGCGATGGTATGTGATTCCGAGCCGGAACAGCGTCACTAGGGTCTCCCCATCCAGGGAGCTGGCGAGGGCTAGCGGCACGAATGCCCTCGCATAGGTGAGCGGGTCGCGGCTTGCCTGAGCCACGGCGATGAACGTCGCTCGTTCATCCATGTAGGCGGGGAGCAACGAAAAGTAAAACAAAAAACTTATAGAACAAAAACAAAAACACGGGAGAAGGGGCGCCGCTTACTTTTCTGTTTTAGGTCCGGTATTCTGTCACGAGTGCACTGCTGAGCAGAGTGAGGAGCAAGGAACAGAGAGAGACGAGGAGTACATCAATCCAAATGGGTTTAATTAAGACAAAGGAACACGGAACACTCACGCAATACATGTATACATGAACAATACTGGACGCTGAACTAAAGACAGGGAACACTATTTAAACACATGACAAGACGAGGGGATGACGAGACACACCTGGGATCAATGAAAACAAACTGGGAACACCTGGGATTAAATCAACATAATCAGGACAGGAACAGGAAACTAACCAAATATGGGCATAAACACTGGGACACAGGGAGCACATGGGGAACAAAACACAACACAAGCCTGACAGTATGTAGCTTTTCTTATTTATTTGTTTTAGTGTAGTTTTTTGTCCTATTGCTTGTAATTAGTTTCTTATTCGTATTTAATCACTGACTGTTTACTTGTCTTCAGTGAGCTTGAGTTTTTTTACATTTTATTTAGGCTAGTATTAGTTTTTTTGTGGTATGGACACTGGTGACAAGATATTATGAAATTTCTATGGTAGCAAAAATTTTGATATCATAAAGACCTTATTATCGTGATCATTACTGTGAAATAAAATTATTCATATCATGATATAAGATTTTGGTCATATCACCCACCCCTAATTTTATGTTTACAAAATGTGTTCTGTATATGTACTACTAATATCTATACACAAATAATTTATATTATAAATTCAACAAATTTATACACCACCGTTCAGGTTCTGTAAGACTTTTTAATGTTTCTCAAAGAAACCTGATGTATTGTGAAATATACAATTTTAAATAACTGCTTTCCATTTTAACATTAACTATTTTATTATTCGTGTGATCGTGAATGTTCAGCAGCCATTACTGTAATCATCAGTATTATTTGAAGTAGAAATCTTCTGTAATATTATACAATTTTTACTGTCACTTTTAAACACATTTTAACATTTGGATGTCTTGAGAATGGAAACTCTGATGGGTAACCAATCCAATGACTGAAAGAAGATGTTGTTTCACATTTACCTTGAGTGTTTTGCAGAGTTGTGCCCAGTAGATCTGTGTCTTCATTCAGCTGTTGTCCACTAACTAGTCTCCAAGAGGACTGTGAATCAGCCACTGACCACCCACATGAGCCCAACTCAAATGAACAGTATGAGCCCAAAGGTAAGGAGTCTGCAAAGACATTAAGCAAATTATGAAATGTCTAATAAATCTGTATCCGCAAAATACAACTGACTGTGTCGGCAAACATTAGCAGAGCTTTAAAAGCTCATCAGAGAAATATTACATTTCCTCCTTCCATTTATCCATTAAGTCCACTTAAATGTATCATTATGATGCCTAAATCAACAAAGCTGGTGTAGTATGTTTTGCCAGTTTGTTCAGTTCAATTCAAGCATTACATGATTCCAATGTCATTTACTTCAAATAATAAACAAACCATAGTTATGTTAACATGGGACAAGGACAGCTGGATTGTTTTCCAGACCCCAATTTAATTTCTTGGAAATACCAATTTCCTCCTGTACGAATATGTTGTCTAGTGGCACATTAAGTATTTTAATGGCACACAAATTATTTTTAGTTTGTAACGACAAGAGCTGAGGAGAAATAAAACATTTCATTGCAGTCTAAAATTGATGGTTTTAATAGAGATGAATCACCATGAGGCAAATTGTGCCTCAATTAGCTTTACACTTTAAATATTTCATACCTAAAATGACAGCTGATATGACAAGACTCCAACTAAAGTGTGCTAATATGGTCTCTGGATATTAGGTATAGGCTAGGACAGATTTAACTAACTGACAGATTCATTATACAGAGGACATGTTTTATAATGTCATGGACGTAATTAACAAGTTTAAACTTAGTGGGAGTTACTTTGATCATCTTCATTAGGATGCTGTCAGAGTTATTTATCATATGAATCCCTTCACATAATATCAAAAGTAGTTTCCACATGTCTATATCAGAGGAAAGAATACAAATTCTTGGTCTACAATTCAAGATAAGGCTAGAATGCTTCTACATACTTCTGCATTACTTTTGCCAAATATATATAATGTATACAAAATGTGCATCATTTTATTTATAAAATATATACACTACCAAATAAAAGTTCACCAAGGCAGCATTTATTTGATCAAAAATACAAGAAAAACAGTAATCTATAAAATATTGTTTAATGTTTTTCTATTTTACAATGTTTTATATTTTAATATATTTTAAAATATAATTTATTCCTGTGATGGCAAAGCTGAATTTTCAGCATCATTACTCCAGTCTTCATAGTCACATGATCCTTCAGAAATCATTCTGATATGATGATTTGCTGCTCAAGAAAAATTTCATATTATCAATGTTGATATGACAGCAAAAAAGTGCTAAACAAATAAACTAAATTTAACAGAATTAAATTGTAAATTATTAATCAAATACTGTTTGTTGCAGTTTAAATTATTTATCATCACATAGTTGTTACTGGCTTTTTTTTAATGCTGAACGAGTAGCTAATCAACCTTTTAGGGTTCTTTTGTTAATTCCATAACAATTACCAGAATGTTTATGCAAATAAATCTTTAATACATTTTAATAGACTGCCTGTAAATATGGATTTCTTCTATGAGTCTTTGTTCTCACCTTTTTTATCTAACTGGATTATACTGTAAGTGCTGTGTGCCAAATATACCATCTACAAAGTTCTTTGTACACAGACAATAACTATAAATCATCTAAGCATAGTATAAATGTTAATGGAGATTAAATAAATCAATAAACATGCAAATAGTTTTCCTAGAGGAAAGCAAACACTCATGCATTTCAGGCGTTTTATGCAGCTCTTTACTCAGTGAAAAGCTTTGACAGAGCAGGTTTGCTAATCCAACGCCTCCAGTGAAAGGATTAGAAATTTATCATGGCCTTAAGATTTAATACAGCTAATGTGAGTGACACACAGCCAGCCAGTTACTCAGCGGCACCCACTTATATCGCCCTGTCACACTGCTGTTCATACTTTAATTGAACACTCTCAACGAAATGCAAATTGGCAAGAATGATCTCGCAAATCTTACGGATTTATAGCTTAAAGGCCACCTTTCAAAGAAATGTTTCGATTATCATAAACTGAATTAATGGATTGGTGAGACACAGCCTGTTCTCTACATTTAAAATAACAAAATACTGTCTTTTTTAAAGACTAAAGAGCTCCACACAAATTAATGGTCTGATGTGCGCAACAGCTATTGCATTAAACTCTGAAAAGGGAACAGATTTTGAGTGTGGAGCTCACAATTATTGACAGACTGGTAAACAGAAACTACACATCTTCATGGCGTATAAAATATTACAAATCTTTCATTTTACTCACTGCATATTAAGCCCTCATCTTCCCCTTGAGGACAGTCAGTATGAAAATCACACACTCTTCGCTTCTCAATGCAGCCTCCAGAATGACAGTGAAGTGATGAGTATTTCTCACAGTCTGAACCCAAATCCAAATAATCATCACCTGTAGAAAACCACAGAAAACCATAAAGATTTTGTTCAAAAGTGCCACATAAGGATAGAAGAACAATATTTGGTGCATTCATTTAAATAATTTAATGTCAAATATTAAAATAGGCAAATTCATAGTGATAAAGTAGAAATGCTCTACAGACGCAAGTAATACATACAACACATTTGAATTAGATAATATTTGAGAATAATTAATAAGTCGTTACTCATGACACAATCCTTCAACTCAAGTGAATCAAATGCCAGAAATCCGACTTCATGGCTGCTACAGGAAGAGTATTGCACGGTCACATGGAAAGACTCATCTAACTGGCCAATAACAGCCTCCAGCACCTCCCACTGCGGCCTGGGACACACAAAAAGAAATGCTTTTAACAATCATTTTAGATCAGTACAAAGGATGCAAAACATAATGGACACACAAGGTCGAAATCATCTGCACATCTGCTGAAGACAGTTACAGTTTGTCTTTGTTTTATTCTTCACATAGCCACTTTGAGTATACAAACCTACGATCAGTTTAGTAGTGTCTGAATATTGAGCTAAATAACTACGAGAGAGAAGCCGGCTTTGTGGAACTCATATTACAATATATGTCATTAAAACACTCTCAACTACATGTGAGAGTGCTTCATTAGATGTACAGGAGCTTAAGTACAGTGGAAAGCTAATGCATTCTGTACTATGCATAGATCTCTGAGTTGGATGGTATTATTAAGTATATGACTGATTTGTATAATACACCACACTCCATGGCGTAACCTCTATTAGGCTCAGATCCATATAGCCAAATGCAGAAAGTATAAGTATATTAGCTACGTCATGATCGTACAGGATCGTTCCAAATTGCATTGCATCACCATCTATTCCTAGCTTTCTGTCAGAACCAATTACGCCAAAAGAAACATCAGGTCCTACTTTTAGAAACGAAATGCTTTCATCCATCTTCTGCGTGATGTGCCCAGCATAAGAAAATCAATACCAACTACATCTCCATAACAAAAGTCTTTTGGTTGGCATTCGTTTCTTGTGGGTACAGAATGCTGCTTTATACTATTCTGTGTGAAAGTAAAGTGCATATGTCATTGCTCTTTTATTTACTTTCAAATTAGGCACTGAAAATGTATGTTCTCATTTTATGATCTGTCAATCAGATCTGTCATGACATCACCATTATATTTAGATATTGCTGTGTGATATATATATATATACTCCGTAAAAAAAGAAGCATCCATTTTCAGGATACTGTATTTTAAAGATAATTTTATAAAATCTAAATAAGCTTTACAGATGGAAAAGGTTTAAACAATATTTTTTCATACTTGTTCAATAAACTACAAACAATTTTTACACATGCATCTATGGAACAGTCCTTAAGGCAGGTTTAAAGGTGGTAGGCAAATAAGGTCACAGTTATGATAACTTTGAAAATATATCTAAATTTGTCACCTGCCAGTTCCTTGTTCTTTGACTGTAAGGGCTATTGGTTTGATGACGGAGTGGTCGGTGTGTTTCACAAAGGCAGATATGTTTCCTGTATGTGGTTCCGGTTGGAAGCGAGCGAGACGAAGACGACACGGTGGCCCACTGCTGAGCACTACAGGACTAATCAGGTGGAAACTACATCTGCCAGCAGCGAAATGAGTTGAGGTGGGCTTTAGTAACAGAAAATGACCTGTTGAAAGACAGAAAACTCTTACTGGACTGCCAGTGATTATACAGACAATTGATTAATTGAAAAAATTATCAACCAGCTATAGTTTGATCTGAATTGAGTGTCAAAATATCAATACCTTCTGATTTTCCAGTGGAATAATCTTTGATTGGCTGGACTCCCCATCTATTGGATCTGTGTTGCTGTGGTGATGTGACATACCAGTCCCCTCCAGCGCTGTGATTGGATAACGTCCACGAACATGGAGATTCAAAATCACAGAAGGAAACTGCGGAAGGATGAAGTAACACTATATTGTGTTTTTTGAACATTAAAGCATGTCAACATATTCTGTTACACCAAATACACAAAATAATGATCTTTAAAAAAGCATCATATGACCCCTTTAAAGGGACTTAAACTTTAAATGCAGGACCAGCTTTAATAGATGTACTAATCAAAATAGAGGAAAGATTGATTCATATGTATCAGCAACACACAGGTATATTTGGATTAAATAAAACTGAATAAGACTACATGGAAACTTAAAACATTTTACCATAAGTATTTGTATAGTGATGGACGTCCTATATATTATTAATTTGCCGAAAGGCTAGAGGAAAATAATTCTTACAACATTTAGCTACCAGATCTAGCTAGTAACTGATTACATGTAATCTGTATTACGTAATCCAAAAATTAAGTACTTGTAATTGGATTAAATTACATTTTAAAATACTCGAAATCAGACTACAGTTACTTTTTTATGGATTACATTATTGCATATTATTTACACAATAGCAATAATTCACAAATTCACTGACTTTTTTATCATCGGATCCTCTTTTACCTAATATATTTTTATTTGAAGTACCCCTGAGATTTTAAAATAAATATTTTAATAATGAAGTATCACATTTGCATGTTCATGGCTTTCTGACATTGTGTATGGTCACATGACATGCACGCAAACAAATAAAATATTTCATTTTTCAGTAAGTGTTTTATTTTGATTCATTTTTACCTTTATTTGTTTTGATTTAACATTAATTATTAGCTTTGTTTCACACAAAGATTAGATTAAAACTAAAATTAAAACAGGCCGCCAAAAACAACACTACTTTTCATTAAATGCATAATCTGCCTGCAGTTCCTTCACAAACCCAGTTTGGGAAACCTTGAAGTAATATAATGTTTAATGCACTTCATGTTGTTGTTAACCACAAATGGAATATCGTCTCGGTTACGTATGGTAACCCTCGTTCCCTGAAGGAGGGAACGGAGACGTCACGTCCCGTCGCCACAGCTCCTGTACCACCGCTGAGCGGCCGGGTCACCGGCTCGGCTCCTCAGCGAAAACCTGAATATGCGCTGCATCTGCTGCCTACTTATACTCACGCTGTGATCAGCAGCAGCTGGATGCAATAATCGCATGCCAATGTGCATTGGCTCGTTTAGTTTACACTCGAAGTAGATTGGTCCCCCTAAGCGAGATCCCAATTTCGTCGGTCATCCGACGTGACGTCGAGAGTGACCGACTGAAAGGGAACGTCTCGGTTACGTATGGTAACCCTCGTTCCCTGAAGGAGGGAACGGAGACGTCACGTCCCGTCGCCACAGCTCCTGTACCACCGCTGAGCGGCCGGGTCACCGGCTCGGCTCCTCAGCGAAAACCTGAATATGCGCTGCATCTGCTGCCTACTTATACTCACGCTGTGATCAGCAGCAGCTGGATGCAATAATCGCATGCCAATGTGCATTGGCTCGTTTAGTTTACACTCGAAGTAGATTGGTCCCCCTAAGCGAGATCCCAATTTCGTCGGTCATCCGACGTGACGTCGAGAGTGACCGACTGAAAGGGAACGTCTCGGTTACGTATGGTAACCCTCGTTCCCTGAAGGAGGGAACGGAGACGTCACGTCCCGTCGCCACAGCTCCTGTACCACCGCTGAGCGGCCGGGTCACCGGCTCGGCTCCTCAGCGAAAACCTGAATATGCGCTGCATCTGCTGCCTACTTATACTCACGCTGTGATCAGCAGCAGCTGGATGCAATAATCGCATGCCAATGTGCATTGGCTCGTTTAGTTTACACTCGAAGTAGATTGGTCCCCCTAAGCGAGATCCCAATTTCGTCGGTCATCCGACGTGACGTCGAGAGTGACCGACTGAAAGGGAACGTCTCGGTTACGTATGGTAACCCTCGTTCCCTGAAGGAGGGAACGGAGACGTCACGTCCCGTCGCCACAGCTCCTGTACCACCGCTGAGCGGCCGGGTCACCGGCTCGGCTCCTCAGCGAAAACCTGAATATGCGCTGCATCTGCTGCCTACTTATACTCACGCTGTGATCAGCAGCAGCTGGATGCAATAATCGCATGCCAATGTGCATTGGCTCGTTTAGTTTACACTCGAAGTAGATTGGTCCCCCTAAGCGAGATCCCAATTTCGTCGGTCATCCGACGTGACGTCGAGAGTGACCGACTGAAAGGGAACGTCTCGGTTACGTATGGTAACCCTCGTTCCCTGAAGGAGGGAACGGAGACGTCACGTCCCGTCGCCACAGCTCCTGTACCACCGCTGAGCGGCCGGGTCACCGGCTCGGCTCCTCAGCGAAAACCTGAATATGCGCTGCATCTGCTGCCTACTTATACTCACGCTGTGATCAGCAGCAGCTGGATGCAATAATCGCATGCCAATGTGCATTGGCTCGTTTAGTTTACACTCGAAGTAGATTGGTCCCCCTAAGCGAGATCCCAATTTCGTCGGTCATCCGACGTGACGTCGAGAGTGACCGACTGAAAGGGAACGTCTCGGTTACGTATGGTAACCCTCGTTCCCTGAAGGAGGGAACGGAGACGTCACGTCCCGTCGCCACAGCTCCTGTACCACCGCTGAGCGGCCGGGTCACCGGCTCGGCTCCTCAGCGAAAACCTGAATATGCGCTGCATCTGCTGCCTACTTATACTCACGCTGTGATCAGCAGCAGCTGGATGCAATAATCGCATGCCAATGTGCATTGGCTCGTTTAGTTTACACTCGAAGTAGATTGGTCCCCCTAAGCGAGATCCCAATTTCGTCGGTCATCCGACGTGACGTCGAGAGTGACCGACTGAAAGGGAACGTCTCGGTTACGTATGGTAACCCTCGTTCCCTGAAGGAGGGAACGGAGACGTCACGTCCCGTCGCCACAGCTCCTGTACCACCGCTGAGCGGCCGGGTCACCGGCTCGGCTCCTCAGCGAAAACCTGAATATGCGCTGCATCTGCTGCCTACTTATACTCACGCTGTGATCAGCAGCAGCTGGATGCAATAATCGCATGCCAATGTGCATTGGCTCGTTTAGTTTACACTCGAAGTAG
This sequence comes from Sinocyclocheilus rhinocerous, assembly GCF_001515625.1. Lineage (NCBI taxonomy): Eukaryota > Metazoa > Chordata > Actinopteri > Cypriniformes > Cyprinidae > Sinocyclocheilus > Sinocyclocheilus rhinocerous. The sequence goes on along the minus strand of NW_015656153.1, from coordinate 309,674 downwards.
ATTGGTCCCCCTAAGCGAGATCCCAATTTCGTCGGTCATCCGACGTGACGTCGAGAGTGACCGACTGAAAGGGAACGTCTCGGTTACGTATGGTAACCCTCGTTCCCTGAAGGAGGGAACGGAGACGTCACGTCCCGTCGCCACAGCTCCTGTACCACCGCTGAGCGGCCGGGTCACCGGCTCGGCTCCTCAGCGAAAACCTGAATATGCGCTGCATCTGCTGCCTACTTATACTCACGCTGTGATCAGCAGCAGCTGGATGCAATAATCGCATGCCAATGTGCATTGGCTCGTTTAGTTTACACTCGAAGTAGATTGGTCCCCCTAAGCGAGATCCCAATTTCGTCGGTCATCCGACGTGACGTCGAGAGTGACCGACTGAAAGGGAACGTCTCGGTTACGTATGGTAACCCTCGTTCCCTGAAGGAGGGAACGGAGACGTCACGTCCCGTCGCCACAGCTCCTGTACCACCGCTGAGCGGCCGGGTCACCGGCTCGGCTCCTCAGCGAAAACCTGAATATGCGCTGCATCTGCTGCCTACTTATACTCACGCTGTGATCAGCAGCAGCTGGATGCAATAATCGCATGCCAATGTGCATTGGCTCGTTTAGTTTACACTCGAAGTAGATTGGTCCCCCTAAGCGAGATCCCAATTTCGTCGGTCATCCGACGTGACGTCGAGAGTGACCGACTGAAAGGGAACGTCTCGGTTACGTATGGTAACCCTCGTTCCCTGAAGGAGGGAACGGAGACGTCACGTCCCGTCGCCACAGCTCCTGTACCACCGCTGAGCGGCCGGGTCACCGGCTCGGCTCCTCAGCGAAAACCTGAATATGCGCTGCATCTGCTGCCTACTTATACTCACGCTGTGATCAGCAGCAGCTGGATGCAATAATCGCATGCCAATGTGCATTGGCTCGTTTAGTTTACACTCGAAGTAGATTGGTCCCCCTAAGCGAGATCCCAATTTCGTCGGTCATCCGACGTGACGTCGAGAGTGACCGACTGAAAGGGAACGTCTCGGTTACGTATGGTAACCCTCGTTCCCTGAAGGAGGGAACGGAGACGTCACGTCCCGTCGCCACAGCTCCTGTACCACCGCTGAGCGGCCGGGTCACCGGCTCGGCTCCTCAGCGAAAACCTGAATATGCGCTGCATCTGCTGCCTACTTATACTCACGCTGTGATCAGCAGCAGCTGGATGCAATAATCGCATGCCAATGTGCATTGGCTCGTTTAGTTTACACTCGAAGTAGATTGGTCCCCCTAAGCGAGATCCCAATTTCGTCGGTCATCCGACGTGACGTCGAGAGTGACCGACTGAAAGGGAACGTCTCGGTTACGTATGGTAACCCTCGTTCCCTGAAGGAGGGAACGGAGACGTCACGTCCCGTCGCCACAGCTCCTGTACCACCGCTGAGCGGCCGGGTCACCGGCTCGGCTCCTCAGCGAAAACCTGAATATGCGCTGCATCTGCTGCCTACTTATACTCACGCTGTGATCAGCAGCAGCTGGATGCAATAATCGCATGCCAATGTGCATTGGCTCGTTTAGTTTACACTCGAAGTAGATTGGTCCCCCTAAGCGAGATCCCAATTTCGTCGGTCATCCGACGTGACGTCGAGAGTGACCGACTGAAAGGGAACGTCTCGGTTACGTATGGTAACCCTCGTTCCCTGAAGGAGGGAACGGAGACGTCACGTCCCGTCGCCACAGCTCCTGTACCACCGCTGAGCGGCCGGGTCACCGGCTCGGCTCCTCAGCGAAAACCTGAATATGCGCTGCATCTGCTGCCTACTTATACTCACGCTGTGATCAGCAGCAGCTGGATGCAATAATCGCATGCCAATGTGCATTGGCTCGTTTAGTTTACACTCGAAGTAGATTGGTCCCCCTAAGCGAGATCCCAATTTCGTCGGTCATCCGACGTGACGTCGAGAGTGACCGACTGAAAGGGAACGTCTCGGTTACGTATGGTAACCCTCGTTCCCTGAAGGAGGGAACGGAGACGTCACGTCCCGTCGCCACAGCTCCTGTACCACCGCTGAGCGGCCGGGTCACCGGCTCGGCTCCTCAGCGAAAACCTGAATATGCGCTGCATCTGCTGCCTACTTATACTCACGCTGTGATCAGCAGCAGCTGGATGCAATAATCGCATGCCAATGTGCATTGGCTCGTTTAGTTTACACTCGAAGTAGATTGGTCCCCCTAAGCGAGATCCCAATTTCGTCGGTCATCCGACGTGACGTCGAGAGTGACCGACTGAAAGGGAACGTCTCGGTTACGTATGGTAACCCTCGTTCCCTGAAGGAGGGAACGGAGACGTCACGTCCCGTCGCCACAGCTCCTGTACCACCGCTGAGCGGCCGGGTCACCGGCTCGGCTCCTCAGCGAAAACCTGAATATGCGCTGCATCTGCTGCCTACTTATACTCACGCTGTGATCAGCAGCAGCTGGATGCAATAATCGCATGCCAATGTGCATTGGCTCGTTTAGTTTACACTCGAAGTAGATTGGTCCCCCTAAGCGAGATCCCAATTTCGTCGGTCATCCGACGTGACGTCGAGAGTGACCGACTGAAAGGGAAACTTTCTTACTCTTTGTATCTTTATATCAATATGGTACAAGTTTATCCTATTTAAATCAATGTGAAAAAAGAGATAGATCAAAAGCAATTGAAAAGTAATCTAAAAGTAGTCTGATTATATTATCTAAAATGTGTAATATAATGGATTACATTACTAATTACAATTTTTATTAAGTAATTTAATTTGGAATCAGAATGGATTACAATTTGTAAGTAATCTATCCAGCTCTGTTATCTACACTGTGCTCTTATAAAGTATGTATGTTAATATTAATAAATATAAAATAATATTTCACAATAACACAGGAAATCGTTCAAAAATCCTTCTAACATGCTGATTTGGGGCTAATTTAGTAACTTTTTAATTATTATTATCAATGATGAAAACAGTTGTTCTGCTTAATATTTTTGTGGAAACTGACATTTTTTCAGGATTCTTTGATGAATACAAAGTTCAAACAAACAGCATTTATTAGAATTTTTTTTTCTTTTTCCGTAACATTATAAATATCTTTACTGTCACTTTAGACCAATTTATTGCACCCTTGCTGAAAAAAAGTAGTAATAATATATACGTATACAATGAATTCCCTAAAACTGCCCTTTCAAATATTATCTGTCAGTAATTAAAATGGGAAAGAAAAAAGCAACCTTGTTTGTAAACAGATTCAGGAAGAAATTGGGTTCAGTGGTAGGATCACACTGGAATGGCCTCAAGAGAAAGTCATTAAACTGTTTTTTACTCCCTGTTCCCTCTAAAGTAGGCCCAAAAATGCAAAACTTTATAATAAAATTAAACAAGGGTATGTCAGTTTGGACAAGAGAAGGAATATCTTGAGGGCTTTCTGTTTGTCATCAGGCATTCCAGTGGAAAAACACAGACACGTTGTCTTTGGAAACATGTAAGGCTATTGATGAAGAAAGACTACAACGAAGGAAACCACAAAAAGTCCATCTGACATTCGACCGAAACATCCCAACGGGAAGTGCCCTGGGTGGAATACTTAATCAGATCAATGTTTCTTCTCTGCTCAGTGTGGTGACTGAAATGACAAACTCCATTTAGGAAAAAATACAGTGAAGCAAAAAGGAAGAAAACAACTGCAAAACAACTGTTGAAGGAAAACGGAACACATAAATAATCAGTGATTTACACTCACTGTCTTCCACTGGACTGGAGTCGAGAGGATTTGGATGCACTGGATCTTCTACTGCTCTTTCCAACAGAGCACAACTGCTCCTGACAACTGAGGAAAGACAAGAAGAATAAAGGTCAAACACACCATCAGAGAAAGTCCTTGTTCTTTTATGACATGATTTAATAAATAATAGGACCAGTCAGTTTTAAGAACAGTGGCTTCAAATGAAGCATTTAGATGAAAGAACCAACATCTTCGACTGAAGATCATTTAGTTTTGGTTTGATTATCTCTATGCTAGTAGCCAAAGAAGACCCAGGAAGCTTTATGATCTGCATAGTGGTTTTGCCTACAGGCAACATTACGCACAGTTCTTGTGTTTTATCAATGAAGCATTTATTTAGAACAGCTGGATGCAGTGCTGAGTGTTCTAACAATCAGCAAACATTACTAACATATATGTACATACTTATGTGTAAAATAAATGAATTAATTAAAACATAAAATTAAACATTTAGTAAAACACATTAATATTAGATGGTTTTTTCACATTTATTCTTATAAATTATATACAGTTTCTTGTTTTGCATAGGACATAGTTGAAACAACGTCTTACTTCAGTCTTTAGTCTCTAAAGTTTGCCTCCCTAAAACAACAGAGCTGTTTCTTTTCGGATTGTGACTGACTAAAGCAGGCCACATTTCAAGTTATGTCATTTATTATAACAGCACTTTAAAAGAAAAATAATAAAATGTCAATGTTTCTACTTGCAGATAGTGGCACATTCCAGGAGAAAAAAATTATTTTCCATATACAGGCATGAAGATGTTCAGCATTTGGTTTTAGGCATTTTACCGCAAGACATTTTATTATTTTAAGATCTAGAGAGGTTGCCATAGCAAAGCAAAAGAAAGAAAAGGGAAACTCAGCCCGTTCCATTATTAAAACAAAAATATTTGATGAAAGTTCATTATCACAGCAATGGCTCATTATAGTGTGCCAAAATCAGCTCTGTAATGAATATGCTTTGCCAATTATGACCCACACTTACACAATCACTGGTGTACACTATTCCAGTCATGTCCCGACCTAAACCAGGTCTGTATGAATGGTTAAATCTCCTTCCACTAAAATATTCCCTTGATTTCAGTGGTGTCAACTGTATTGAGTTAACAAGAAAAGCTTCTGAGATGGGAAGCCATGAAGAAGGATTTACAAAAACATATCATTGACTTTAATGTTCAGGTTATTAGATGAACCAAATACTGCACATCATCATTTTTGTGACATTTATGATATTAAATAGAAGATATGCTTGTCATATCAGCTAAGTATGCCAATCTTTTTAGAAATATCTGTCAATCTTTTGAACAGCTGAGGCACTTAAGTTTACTAGCAGGCCCTGAGAAATTGAAATACTGTAAACATACGTTTGGAGCATGTGAAAAATATTTCTAAAGCCAATAAAATGGCAAATGATTCATACAAAAACAAATTCCTTGACCAATCAATGGTCATGGTTCATTCTGCACAAGAGCAAAACACTTACAAAAACAGTGCCATTCTAAATCAAACCAATGATGTTATAACCGATGACATGAGTGACACAATGGCTTCCTTTTCATCTGAAAGTTTCAAGTAGTGAAATAAACAGCCTGGGAAGATACTTAAAAAGAATCAATAAGGCAAATTTTAGCAACAAAGGCAACTACAAGTGTGTGTGTGTGTGTGTGTGTGTAAGGACTCAAATGGTCAAAAGGTCAAGATTCACAAATGCTCAATCACAGCCATATAGCCACATTCCAGGAGAAAAAAATTATTTTCCATATACAGGCATGAAGATGTTCAGCATTTGGTTTTAGGCATTTTACCGCAAGACATTTTATTATTTTAAGATCTAGAGAGGTTGCCATAGCAAAGCAAAAGAAAGAAAAGGGAAACTCAGCCCGTTCCATTATTAAAACAAAAATATTTGATGAAAGTTCATTATCACAGCAATGGCTCATTATAGTGTGCCAAAATCAGCTCTGTAATGAATATGCTTTGCCAATTATGACCCACACTTACACAATCACTGGTGTACACTATTCCAGTCATGTCCCGACCTAAACCAGGTCTGTATGAATGGTTAAATCTCCTTCCACTAAAATATTCCCTTGATTTCAGTGGTGTCAACTGTATTGAGTTAACAAGAAAAGCTTCTGAGATGGGAAGCCATGAAGAAGGATTTACAAAAACATATCATTGACTTTAATGTTCAGGTTATTAGATGAACCAAATACTGCACATCATCATTTTTGTGACATTTATGATATTAAATAGAAGATATGCTTGTCATATCAGCTAAGTATGCCAATCTTTTTAGAAATATCTGTCAATCTTTTGAACAGCTGAGGCACTTAAGTTTACTAGCAGGCCCTGAGAAATTGAAATACTGTAAACATACGTTTGGAGCATGTGAAAAATATTTCTAAAGCCAATAAAATGGCAAATGATTCATACAAAAACAAATTCCTTGACCAATCAATGGTCATGGTTCATTCTGCACAAGAGCAAAACACTTACAAAAACAGTGCCATTCTAAATCAAACCAATGATGTTATAACCGATGACATGAGTGACACAATGGCTTCCTTTTCATCTGAAAGTTTCAAGTAGTGAAATAAACAGCCTGGGAAGATACTTAAAAAGAATCAATAAGGCAAATTTTAGCAACAAAGGCAACTACAAGTGTGTGTGTGTAAGGACTCAAATGGTCAAAAGGTCAAGATTCACAAATGCTCAATCACAGCCATATAGCCAATGGGGAATTTGTCATGTGATAAAATCATGTGATTTATGCTAAATATACAAACAGACTGCTGCTGCCAAAAGGATCATTATGGACAAGTTAGCTAAATTTCAAGCCTCATAAAATTAACTGCAAATCAACATCCTATTTCCAGTAAATGGCACAAAAAAGGGTCTATATTCACCAGATGAATTAGTCACACTCTCAGAAATAAACTAAATATAAGTACAGGCTATGTAAATCAAAGAAAAACTGAACGGCGTTCCCCTAGCGTTTTCGACGCAGCTCGAGTTCCTGAAGAGGAACCCCAAATACTTTAAACTTAACTTATAATTAGTCAACAAATATTGACTAATAAAAACTGACTGCACTGCAAGTTGCAGTTTGGCTGTATAAGTGCAAAGGTTTCTATTAGTACTGCAAAAAAACAAAGTTCTGTTTACAAGTTCTAGGCTGCCACTATAGAACGAGTAGCTCAGATGAAGAAAAAGTTGCTAGATTTGTCAAGTTCTGCCACGTCAGTGATACTGAGTCTTTGAAAGATATTCTAGTGTTTAGTTCAAACACAACTGTCAAGAACAACTGTATTTACTTCAGTGAATATCAAAGTGCAGGCACATACTTTAAAGTCTTCACTAAAAAAAAGTATTGAACATGTCTACCATTGGCTAGGCCTACTTTACTCAGCATGCAATAGTGAGGCTTGTTGTTACACAATATACAAGTTGCCACAATATAACTATAGACGTTTCCCCAATATTCAAACAGTAAAACAATTCATTAAAAAAAGAAAGTCAGTTTTAAGTCAAGTCAGACTAAAGGCCATGACACACGAGGTTGACGTTAGGCTGTCATTGAGTTTCTGTCAGCAGTTTTCAGTGTGTTCCACACCGTCGGCACTAGTTGGACACTGTCTGCGGCTTTTTGTCTGATTGAGCATGTTGAACTGAAACAGATCACTCTGATTGACTGTTCAGCTCAGCAAACCAGTGCACGAGAAAAAACAAAACAAAAGTGATGAAAGCGAGCAAATAAAGTCAAGAGGACACACGGAAGGCTGTTCTAACTTTACATAAACTAACCTAAGCATTCTAATACATGTATATTTTCATAACGACACCTGCTTATTACAGTTTCTCTCAGCTCTTCTGCAGTCGCAGAACAGACATGCTAGTTAGCCACTGGCTGTAGTCATTGCAGTGTGTTCAAGTGCTTTTTTTTTAGTCCAGACGCACACAACACGAGGCAACAACACAGTCGGATATCGTTAGGGTTGGGTATCGTTTGGGTTTTTTCCAATACCGGTGCCAAATCGATACTTTTAAAATGGTTCCGGTGCCTAAACGGTGCCTGAACCGATACTTATTTAAAAATAGATAAATAAATAAATAAAAATTCCCCAAAAAATGATGGATTGGCCATTAGCACTATAAACACATGATGTCTGTTTCATTCATACTGGACGCCAGAGGGCACCCTCGCACAGAAAATCCAACATATCCAGTCACAGAAGTAGCAGAACTCATGATCCTCCAGGAAATCCCTTATATGGACAAAGGCATCGCTATTATAGCTGTAAACAGAACATATAAACGACTGGTGTTGTGGAGTAAAAAGGTTATATAATGTTCTCTTTTGTTGAACAACAGGTTGAGAAATGTGAATACAAGGGAGGTTTAGCTTTAGGCATTTTAATTTAAGCATGTTTAGCTTAGTTAACGCTGCCATCAGAGCAAGTGTAATTACTGCATTCACGCGCTCCTCCGATGCTCTCATTTCCCAAGTTGTGCTTTTAAGTCGGAATGTGAAAACAACACACACAACACATCTGATTCGGTTCTAGTACATACCGGTTACATAGGTACTGGTGCCATATTGGTACCGGGTTTCGGTACCCAACCCTATTCCGTTGCCGGTAGTTCTTTAGTGTCGGTTTGATTTGTCAAATACAATGTGGACCAGACTTATGCTGATATGCCTGAACTGTGTTGATAATCAAAAGTTTGGCTCTGTGAGATGAATTTCCATTCAGTTTGCTGATTTATTGAAGGATGAATGTGAAATAATGAATATCTGCACTACTGTGTGGAGCCAATAAACCATGAACAGTAAACCATGCTGGTTTTTCAGTGAAGGTTAAAACTAAGAAATCCTGAGCCATTAAGGAATCTCTCATGTGTAATTCTATACTCATTTCTAATAGCTCAAGATTTTAGTTGTAACCTCAAGTTAACCTGCTTTTATCTAGGGGGTCCGTCCATCAGCAAGAGCAACTTATTTGCACTTATTTCGCTCTGCCAAGAGAGCACTCTGTGTTTGATTTGCATGTGTGACAGTCCTGATTCGTATCCAAGTGGTGAAGCATGGCATCTGGCCTACCTGTTCCGCCCAGTTTAGGGCAAAAGAGGAACATCTGACAGCTGGGCTTCATTAAGCGCACACTCTCAGAAGAGTGCTGTCACTCCTCACCAACATGATACACACCACAGCTTACCCAGCTGACTCATCTGCTGAGAGAGTGCCCAAGTCTGCCCAAGTCTTATCCTACACTTTCTGAGAGGATAATGTCGACTCTTAATATGCTCTATTTTAGCTGAGAGGCACACAGGCAATCCTCACCACTAATGTCTGATGCTGTGGAGGAGTTGATACATTCAATGTGGGTTTAAAGGGATCATGCATTTTCAGCATTTGCAGTTTCGGTTTTCGACCAACAGCATCCAGAATTTTCTGTTTTGACTTGACATTCAATGTGGGTTTAAAGGGATCATGCATTTTCAGATCTTGATATTATGTATCTAGGAGTTAGCTTATGAAGCAAGCAAAGTTTTTGCACCAAAAAAAGTTCAGATATTTGTAATAATTATAATTTTTCTTCCTTATTTTCACTTTCTGTCAAAAACACTCCATTTCAAGTGGTGTTACCTCTTTGAGAAATGCAAGTAAGCGGCCACTTCTGTGATTGGTGAACTTCATTGCACTGTATCCATGCACAGCATGTGACATGTTTTGAAGCTCGAGATGGTAAGTGCTGTAATAGAGTCATATATGTTTGAGCCAGACGTAGAAGAAAATGAACCAATGCAACTACAACCACTGCAACAGTCTGTTTCAGCGAGGTAACTGCTCTACCTTGTTAAAATCTATTACAACTATTCAAACTGATATAAAACTATTATTATAACTTGTTGCCGGCCTGCTATATTTATTGGCATATAGAAAATTCAGCAGACAAATTGAGAATAATGAAGAAAATAGTCAGTTGTGAAATGAGGCAAAAAACATACTCGTTAAATTGCTTAGGCATGTCATTAAAAATAAACTGATAATTAAAATTTAGAGGGGTATGCAGAGTTGTTGGTGCAGAGGTGCAGTTTGTCTACATTCAAGGACAGAACTATGTCAGACGGTCTTGATTTGCATCAAGGGTATGTAAAGAAAAAATATCAAACCCTTTCTAATCCTAGCATTTCTAAAGGGTGGAAAACAAAAATTCATATATTAAACTGCCGAGTTTGCTTTAAGGTAAGAAGCTTAGCTACATGAAGCTTAGCTACATGCTAACATTGGTTTAATTGAAATCAATGAGTTTCTTTCTATGTAGCGTGTTTCAAATCAGTCACTTAGGTTTTTGAAAATCTGATTGCATTATCCTTATTAAAACTCAGGTATTTCATGCAATCCTTTTTGTTTTTTTACGCAAATACTGAATATTAATAGCATGTGTGTGTGTGTGTGTGTGTGTGTGTGTGTGTATATAT
>NW_015656153.1:257916-299387 GCF_001515625.1 Sinocyclocheilus rhinocerous | reverse complement strand
TAGTCATGTGCTGGTCCTAAGCAACTTGCTCCAGCTCATGACCAACTAAGGACCAGCTTAAACCAGCTCAAACCAGCTGCCATGCTTCAAAACATACCTAACGAGCATATGCTGTTTTTTTCAACAGGGGCAGTTAAGAAAAAAAACATCTTTTTCGAGACATTCCTACCAACAATATAACTGCAGTAGCTTGTGAAAATGAGCAAATATGTTTCATAAACAAAGTTCAGAAGGAAGTTCATAAACAAAAAGCCTGAAGAAGAGACATATGTAGGCTAATAATGAATGTAGCAGCAACCGCCTGTCTCAATGTTCACAAGCCACTACTGCAACTCTAAACCAGGCTGTCAGCACATATTTTCACCATAAATGTAGCTTAATTGTAGCACTTAGGGAAGATCACAGAACATGCTTTTGGGTTTGTCTGGGGCTTTGAGGCAGTGTTGAGAGCATAGAAAGATGCGTTGCTATTTAGATGAGTAGAAGAGACACAAATTCAACTAATAATGGAAAGAATTTGCTCTATCTGACACACTAAGAACTGTCTGATCAATTTTTGATTTGAAAATCCTAAGCATGGCTGCATTTACAGTATTTGGCCATTATATGCAGCAAAACAGTAATATTTTGACATATTATTACAATTTAAAACAACTGTTTTCTATTTTGGTATATTTAAATATATAAAATGCAATTTGTTATTATTATTGTTATTATGCTGAATTTTCAGCAGCTATTGCTCATATGATCTTTGAGAAATCATTCTAATGTGCTGACTTGTTGCTCAATTTATTATTATTATAAATGTTAAAAGCCCAAATGAACTCTCCATCCACCTCTGCAAACAATATGAAACATTATAGCCCTGACTTTTAGTCAGATTTTGTTTCGTTCTGCGTCCCTAAAGGAAAATAGCTGATAAAGATGCACATTATGTTCAAACTAAGCCCTACAATGAAGAGCATTTGACTTTTAACAAAAAATATGGACAGCTGTAATAAAGAATGAAGAGTGAGAGTATGCAAGCCCACTTATCTGAGCCCCCATTCATAAGAGGCAAATCAGGCTTTTGGCATTTGCTCGCATAATTGAATTTTTCTTGTAATTGGTTGCAGCTAGGGTCAAATTATCAGAAGTAAGGGGTATATAGTAGGGGTAAAAACATCCTACCCCCTGTTTAAACCCTCAGCATTCACTTCCTGTCTGTACAGTTCTATTATGCAGGGGACACTGATAGAAAGCAGGATGTTACTCTGCATCCATTCTTTTGGTACCTTTAAAATTCATTTCATTTTGCACTGGTCTTTACAGATTTATCAGCAGAACATGGAAATGTGATATCTCAGTGAAGCAAGGCACAACAGATCATTGTGGGCTTTGCAAAGACGGGCCAGCACAGCAGGAACAGCGATTGAGTTCGTATGAACGCTGCGGCTCATCAAATGTTAAAAGCGACCAACGAATTTAAGAATTTAAAAGATCAAACTGAGTTCTGCTAAGAATTCTTAGAAAAAGAATATAATTTTCTGTCTGTGAACCTGAAGACATAATAAAAGAAAACATGACATTCAGACATTGATGCTGACAAACTGAAAGCAGCATTCATTTTGTTTTTCAAAATAATTCAGTTCAGGCCTACATCATCTATCAAGGGATTCAGCTCTGCTTGGACTAAAATCAATTAGAAGATTAAAAAAATAGCGGTACTAAACACACATGAGAGCAGTTGTGTCCCTTCGCTTTGGAGAGAGTCTGTTTTCATTCAGTCTTTTGTCCTGTTGCCAGATCACTGCAGAAAAGACTCTCTAGCATATATAAGGGAAGATCCATCAAGTTAAATGTTTCAAGCCTTTATTCTGACTGAATCAATTTAAAATAACGAAGGAGTGGCTTCACAACAACTCTGTGACTGTTCTTGAATGGCCCAGCCAGAGCCCTGACTTAAACCCAATTGAGCATCTCTGGAGAGACCTAAAAATGGCTTTCCACCAACGTTTACCATCCAACCTGACAGAACTGGAGTGGATCTGCAAGAGGGAATGGCAGAGGATCCCCAAATCCATGTGTGAAAAACTTGTTGCATCTTTCCCAATAAGACTCATGGCTGTATTAGATCAAAGGGGTGCTTCTACTAAATACTGAGCATTTTTCAGTTTTTCTTTTTTAATAAATTTGCAAAAATGTCAACAATTCTGTGTTTTTCTGTCAATATGGGGTGCTGTGTGTACATTAATGAGGAAAAAAAATTAACTTAAATGATTTTAGCAAATGGCTGCAATATAACAAAGAGTGAAAAATTTAAGGGGGTCTGAATACTTTCCGTACCCACTGTATAAGGGAAGATCCATCAAGTTAAATGTTTCAAGCCTTTATTCTGACTGAATCAATTGTTTGTTATTGTAAGGAGCATATAGATAGCACATTATTAACATGATAGCAAGAAAAAAATTGATCACTGTATGTTCACAGAAATGTTGTGATCACGTATGCAAGTGTTACGCATAAAAACGAGCATTCAGCTCAGCAAGGATGCATTAAACCAATCAAGAGTGACAGTAAGACATTTATAATATTACAAAAAATGTCTATTTCAGACAAATGTTGTTCATTTAAACTTTCTATTCATCAAAGAATCCTGAAATAAAATGTATCATGTTCCCACAAAAAATATTAAGTAGCACAATTGTTTTCAACACTGATAATAATAATAAAAAAAAATTCTTGATCACCAAATTCAGCATATTAGAAGGATTTCTGAAGGATCATGTGACACTGAAGGCTGCTGAAAATTGAGCTTTGCCATCAAAGGAATAAATTACATTTTAAAATTGTAAAAATATTTAAAAAGTTATTTTAAATTGTAACAATATTTCACAATATTATAGTTTTTATTGTAATTTTGATTGTAAGCATAAGAGACTGTTTTTGAAAACATTAAATCTTAACGACCCCAAACTTAGTGTATATTATAACAATGTATATTTGTGTATCACATCAGGCCTATATCTGGCATGAATAACTGAATATTGTTTATTTTATAATTATTTATATTTATGTATTGGGATCAGTAAGATTTTTAATATTTTTAGAAGTTTCTTATGCTCATCAAGGCTGCATGTATTTGATTAAAAATACAGAAAAAACGGTGATATTGAGAAATATTATGGCAATTTTAAACAACAGTTTTCTATTTTAACATACTTAAATACATAATACATAAAATATCATTTATTTCTGTGATGCAAAGCTGAATTTTCATCAGCCCCTCATTCTAGTCTTCATTGTCACATGATTCTTATAAAAAAGTCACAAAGTCAAAAAAGTTCAGGACACTAATAATAAATCAGCATATTAAAAATGATTTCTAAAGGATCATGTGACAATGAAGACTGGATGAAAACTGGAGTGATGGCTGATGCAAATTCAGCTTTGCATCACAGAAATAAATTATATTTTAAAGTATATTAAAATAGAAAACCATTATTTACAGTTGCAATTGTACATTCTGTAAACTGTTGTTATGTATATGCATCATATTTTCTAACTGATATTTTTAGAAAACATTTACATTATTAAAAATCTGCTCTGAAAGGTTTCATTTATCTGCCATTTTTATGTTCTATTTAAGTTTATATGTTGTGACGTTTGTGTTACTTCCGACCTCTCCTTTTCCAATTGTTGAATACACTGCAGTTCTTTTCACAGCTCTATAAAAAAGGTTACCGCTAATTACTTCTGGGACCCTTATCAGATTTAATGCCATTGAGAGAACATCACTTGACACAGAATGTTCCTTATAATCATTCAATCATTAACTAGACCATATCTGAGCTGCTGATAACAATCTACACTGCCAGATGTCAAAAACATCAAGTGATTCATGGACTAATCGTATAAGGTTACCATGTGTGGGTCAGTCAAACCAAAGGGATTTACTGTTCTTTCTGATGTGAAGGATGTATTCAACACATCTTCACTGAACAGGAGTGATGCAACAACAACATTTCAGATTCAATTGCTGCTCTTAAGAAGCCACAGGTCTAAAACCACCTTAATATTGATTCACTGAATGTCACAAACCAAATGTCAACAACAGGACAAAGTCAAAACAGTCTCCTGACAGCATCAAAGGGAGGAGTTGTCTACATACACCAGCCCATCTGGACTGCTGCTCCATGGGAATCAAAGCATTTCATTATTAGGTAGTAGGTGTGATAGACATTCAGTGGGAACACAATAATTACAGGCTAATTGTGTGTCGCTGGCCCTCTTGAGACTGTTTAGATGGACCTTATGTAAATTTTAGGAGTACTTCAAGTATCTGCCACTTTCCATGGTACACTTTGGTGAACCGTTACCTTTTTAGAGGCACGAATCCAGTGAGAACTAAACCATTTAAACCACTATGCAAGACAACATTAACCATAATATGGAAAGACAGTAGTTGTAAACAAATCAAATGACTTTTAACCCCCTTTAAGATGGGGATTTTGGCCTTTGTGCAACCTTGCTACAGCATGATTTTCTCCCATGACAAAAATGAATAAATAAAAATCATTAAAATGTGATTTTTGTGCAATATTGTTACTGTATGATTTTCTCTCCTTACAAAAAATGTAACATACATTAAAACTATACAGCATGAAGGGTGTCAATAGTCTCAATTCCATTTTTTTTTTACCATCAGTGCTGACTGAATTTGCTAAGCTCAACCATTCAAACCTGTAAATCAAAATATGGAGAGAGATCATCAAAGATTTTTTTTTTAATTTAGAGAAAACGTATATGCAAAAGTCCTAAACTAGCTAGAGCCTACTAAGTGGGTTTAATTTTGGTATAATTTGCATCCCCATTCTATCACTTTTCCAGGCTTTTTTCTCTATTAACATTTATATTTAAATGTTTTTTTAATCATTTTATTTAAAATAATTTTTAAATGCTTTTTGTTAAGCTTTTTGCATTTTATTTAATAAAATCATACAGCTTAGGGTTTCTATATTTAAGTTCAGTATTATAAATTTACATTTTGTTAGTAGGGTTTATATTACATACTCCGTTATTGTGGAAATAAATAGAAAATAAAACGTAAAAATATATAATGTGCATTTATATTTTATAAAAATTAGTGTAACCTCCAGAGTTTTTTCTAAAGGCCATCTTCAGATTTTTTGAAGGTTAAGCAAAAAAGAAAAAACTCCTATTTCAAGAGTTTCAGGCATCTATTTGTATTATTTGGCCATATTTTTGTTTATCTATCCATATGGTCAAAAGATAAACAGACAATCAGCACAATTTGGGCATGAGCCAGAGATGATAATGATCTCTGACAGCTTAAATTTACTGTGACTGTGAACCGTTTATGTTGGCTATGAGCACAAATACTCTGCTTGCAAGTGACGTTGCAGTGATGCACATTACAACACACTTATTGCGCCTCTTTAATGTTTGATGCTAAAAGCAAACACTTTGATCTGTGTTTAGAGATTCAGACCTGTAATTACTGGACGATTATGCAGCTACCTTGGCAAAGGAAGTCCATTTCACCAGACACACAGTAATGCTGAGCACCACTTATACGTGCAAGCACCCACTTCACTTCCACAACTAAAACCTTCTTTAAGTCAAAGTCGACATATTGTCATTTCAGTAATTCATGGTGTGGGAATAATAAAGTGCAGTTTCCTCAGAAACCATGGTGCCGACATTTAACACTGTACACTTACAGCATACATTCGACAAAACAATGCTGAAGCTTTTCACAAATGATATTACTGTCACAATGATGTCACCTAAGGCTATATCGTCATTGTTACTATGGTTTCGTGTGTCAGTGGTGTCTCATATGTCAAATTGCAAACAACAAAAAGTAATGATGAAACTGCTCATTCAAAATGTGAGAAACTGATATGAAAAACATGACAAGGCTGAGCTGTTTTCTCCATCATCGCAAATTCAGGGAGAGCTCACTCAGGAAACTAAAAAATAAATACATAAAACATCTCAGTTGAGCTTCCTAAACAGCAGCAAGAAAAATGGAGACTTTTGTCAACGTATGCTGCCTCTCAGATTTTTTCGAGAGAAAAAAAATACTATGGAAGTCAATGGCTGCCGCCAACTGTTTGGTTACTCAAACTCTTCAAAATATCTTTTTGGGTTTGGAACAACTTGAGGGTGAGTAAATTGGATTTGGGGAGAATTATCCCTTTAATCCCACACATTTCGTAGGCTATATATTTTTTTCATTTGTCTGTAGTGATCTTATCAGTGTCTAAGTGCTCAGATTTGTCTGCAATCAAAAGCCAGAGATTCAATATTAACTCAAACATTTCTCAACACATACATTTTTATAGCTCTATATTTTCAGCTATGTCACCAATTATCTCATTTGTGTTCCTTTTTATTTCTTATAATGGAATTTATAAGAAACACAAGACAAAAATGACAATTAAATAAGACCTAAATATAATTTAAATGTACTTTTTTTTTATTCAACCAATGCTTTTATCCAAAGTTACTTACAAATAAGGAACAAAAGTCAAAAAATAGTCAAAGCATACAATGGCGGGTCTAATTAAAGGCTAGATTGTAACAGGTTAGAGCAGAGGTAAAGTGAAGATTTTTTTCTCAAGTGCCTTGGTTTAAGGTTGTAGAGAGGTTAAGTGCTTGCACGTGTGTTTCCATCAGGGTCAGAAATGCACTTTTTTATTAAGGGCCAATATTTGCCCCTGGAATTGATTTCCTGGAGAATTTTTACCTTTGTGAGGGCAGGTTTAATAATGACCTTCTTAAACGTACCTGTGTTTTCGTTTATCTTAAATTCTAAGATGTAAACACTTGCTTCAATCAGTTGATCATTCAATCTTGATTCAAGGGTAGAGACGTGTTTATTAAAAGTTGAACAACTTTTAACTTCTGTGCCATGAAAATCAAGACTTTACATTAGTTATTTTAGTAGCATTAAAAACAAAAGAGTTATTCAAACTGGGAACCATGAAAGAAAACAAAGAGTCCCATGAAGCGGTCCCTTCAGTCAAGTGCGAATTAAGCACTCTCACAAAAACACCTGTTATAATCGCTGAAGCTGTGTACATTGCAAAATGAATTACTTACACTGTATCAGGAATTTATTGTTTATGATGAGAATTGGTAAGAGTGTAGAATTCATTCAGTGAGCACGCACTGAAACAAAACTCATGTTCAGTGGTGATAATCTAAAATTCTCTGTTTGGCCATTGCATTCATATAAGCTTAACAGAAACATATGTGCAAAAATATGTAAAAAGAAATCTGATGCAACATGAGCAGATTTCAATTTAATGCCGCAATCAATAGTTTTCAGAAATGACTTCTTGAACAAGACAAAACAAAGGGCGGGATTTAATTTGGTTCATTGGGAATTGATTGGATTGTTGGATCACTGCTGTTTGCTATTGCTGAATCTCATGTGAGTGACAGGCTGCTGGAGTGGAGGGGGAGGGGGAGTTATTTTGATTATAGATTATGAGGGCACATGAATTAAAAACAAATAATGATGTGCAAAGATAAATTTATAATAATCACAAAATGTATAAGTGCATCCACTTACCTAGGTGGCCACCTCTCTAGATCATCTCCCATTTAGTTCAAATGACCTTGTAAAAATAGTCAGCTACAATTTGCCTTTATAAAAACAATTTTATAACATACTGTATAACTTAATTAAAGTGCTGGTAAGAATACAAATGTAGTAAAACTCAGGTGCGACCTTGCCATTTAGGTCAATAAGTAATCAGAAATGTGGGGGGTGGAGTCTAACAATCTGCTAGTATCCGCTTGAGACGGCCTAATGCATATTTCATGTTGCTTGATCTGGCAAGCTGTAATGTGATTGGCTAGCTTTATGCTAGCTTTGGCTTTTACCAGTCTGTCTCCTTTTATTTATGCCTATTAAATAACCAGTACTTTTGGGTGGATGGAAATTGTGGTTATAAAGTTTCCACACATTCCAAATCATTTTTGGGATGTTTTGTTATACAGTCACAGACCAACACTGCTGCACTGTTATATGAATGAGTTTTTTTCCCTGATATTTCACTATTACATTATTATTTCATGTGAAATGTTTCACATAAATCCACTGCGAAATGGGTAAAACAAAAGAAACTGTCTTTTCATGATACATGTCTTTTGGGTGGTTCTTTGCTATCACAATAATAATCTATCTTCTGATTCAGCATGGTTAGAAAATCTGCCAACAGAGGAAATGTAAAATAAATGACAATGCATCTGAACAAGACTGAATTTGGATCATAACTCTTACTTCTTTTCTAAAGCAGTGACATTCACAATCTGATGGTTAAAAACCCTCAAAGCTGACTGTCAGCTCACAGGGCAGACTCTACATGATATCAGAGAACTGCTTTCTCTCTTTAATGTTCATCAAAAAAGCTGAACATATTAGTATTATTACATACTATAGTTGTTTGTACAGTACTCTAGGTCATTCCTGTCTGAGTCAGAAGTTATTTCATTTGGCTTGGAAAAAAACATAAATAGATGAAAATTGAAAAGAGAAGAGCGAAACCACTATAGAAAAAGAAAGGGAATGTAAAAGGCTAGAGGCAGTATTCACCTACATACTTGTACGTGCCTTGAGTTACTTGAAAGCGGGTTTCAGTTTTTCCTCAGACTGACATCTGCGCATTCAATTTTGCTAAAAGCTCCGCTCAACAAAGGAGGGCAGAATTACATACAATTGATTGTCGGTATGTGCCAAAAATATTAATAAACAAACAAACAAATGCATAAATAAATATGTTAGACAGATAATGTATGTACTGAATACTAAATTGCCAGATTGCTGAACACTACAGAGAAATGGCGTACTGTCCAACATGAACCGAAACTGCTCATGTGGACCACTCTTTCCAGATTGCTAATTAAGTGAAGTCTGTTTGCTATTACATAAAAAATGACCTTATAAAAGCAACACACGCATTATATAAATCATGCATACTCTTGCCATACTCCTGCCTAATGGACAACAAACACGAGTTGATAATCTGTGATGCTGATGAGGTAATTTTGTCTAAGCAGGACAGATGAGGTACTAATGAGAAGGATTAGATTAAATATCACATCTCGTAGACCCAAACCAACAGACACATTAGCATATGCAAAGCCCTCTTAAATTAGAGTCATTTTGTGAATTATGTCCTTCAAAGTATTGGCTGAATAAATAGATATAATAAAAACACACTGACATATGTTTAGACAGGAGTTAACTGTATAATGAAGGTCGATTTTATGTTGAATGGGATCTCTATTTTTTTTATAAATGCAAGGTCGGGAAAGATGCCACATGATTTGAATATTAAGTTGATTCATTACAATATTTGTTGGCCAAAATGAATTGTTTCATAAATATTCCACAGTTTGAATTTTGCTGTAACGGCTGTTTAAAGAGGTTAACATAGCCCAAGTAAAACAAAGCCAAAATCAATTATTAAGCATATTTAATTAACTGTATCTTCTTTTCTTGACCATACAGAAACTGGCTTGTGGCAATAAACACCCTTAAAACATATTTAGTGGAATAAACATTGTGACAACTAGCACCGGTTTCTCCTATATTTTTTGTAATCTAGCCTATATCTGCACATAAAATGCATTCTAAACATCTGTTCTGATTTCAGACTGAATGTTCAAATGGCCTCCTATAAGTCACATGTAGAACATGAATTAAAAACAAATAACACACAATAATAAGAAATATTTTGCAAAGCAAATAGCTATTTGTCCTCAATTTAAAGCTTGTTTTAATTTTTAAAGAGAAACTTGTACTACAGAGAGTTTGTCTTTAACTCAACAAAGGTTTCCAAGAACAGATGAATCTCCCCAAGCCTGCTCAGATCTGAGGACAACTAGTTCTTCTTCCCCATATACTCTAACTCTTGGGTACTTTAATTAGTATGACACCACAAATTTAGCCAGCATATTCTGAGATGTCAAAAGGTTTAATGCCTCGGAATAAATTAACTTAATTTCAAAGTGCTGATGAAATCTGCGCGGTTAACATCTCATGCCGTCCTTAAAAATCATTATGTGGAAATCCGCTTACATGTGTTTGCCAGTTGGCCAATTGACCCTAATCGAAGAGAAATTAGCGGTTTCACGATTCTGTTTCTCATGGCATCAAGATGAATTCATTTGTAACCATCAAAGTCTGAATACATTTCTATCAACGTCTTGTTTTAACATGTTTAACATCGCTAGAAACCAGCAGGTCAGAATTTGTTACAAACACTTACCTGTGAAGATGAAAAAAGCCAGTTTTAAAAAAGTTTGTCGAGTAAAATAATCCATGGCTCCTTAAGGAAGGATCCTGGAGATAAAGTACTGAGTACTGTTAGCCTAATCTCTGTCCACTTTTATTCCTGGCCCGGGAAAAAGCTCTCTCTCTCTCTCTCTCTGCTACTGATAAACTGACGCTCGGTCCTAATGCCGGTTAGTCACGGTAGGTCAGTGCCTTACGCTCCATTGGGTTAAAGGTGCACTCAGTAATTTTTTTGCAAATTACACATTTGTTTTACAAGTCAGGCTTTCCATATAAAGAAATGAACAGGGCTTAGTCATAATACGTGTACATTCACATGAGGTGACAGTAGGCCTACATATAGGCTACTGGTGTTCTAGAAAAAGTCAATTCATTTTACTTGGAGCTGGTCACCCTTTCATGAAGGCCGCCATATTGACGTCACACTATTATGCAAGTATTAATTAATCTGATTGTGCTTTCCTAAAAGAGACAAACAAAAAAGGTTGGGGTTGCTGTGTTTATTTGTCATGTGATGGAGCATGTGCTTGACATGAGTTTCTAATAAAGAGTTTAGATTTGTCTGTCATCACTCTAGAATAATGATGGGACGTTTGGCATTTAACCTTTCAGGAAATAGTTCACTTCCTGCTGTAGACGTTCTGCACATAGCTGACTTTTCAAAGACATGTCAAAGGCATTATTATCTCTCAACCAAAACTATTTTTTGTCCAAGTTCCTGTGTGTTTCCATATTTCTGTGTGGAACACACAAGCATAAGAAAATATAATATTTTGTAGATGTAATGCACTAAAATATGTTCATCATGTCCTCAGTTCTGTGACAAAGCAAATATTAATTATTTGATGTATACCGCTGAACATAAAAGCATGTAAATAAATAATCTAGTTAAATGATACATTAGTGTCCTGCAGTGTCATTCCTAAAATGTTCCATTAGATTTATTACTGTTTATTACTGTAATAATTCTTTACAGTGTAATGACATTAGCACAGCATCATTGCATAAATGATTTAAAATCTTAAATGAAGCCAAAAACAAAGGTTTATGTCTCCAACTCAAATTGTCCTTTATAATACATAGAGAGGATTGAAAATGTAATGTCTGTCAGCATTCCAGCCCATGTCTACTGAGGTCTGTTTTAAAGTTTGATTGCTAATTAAAACTAATTCTTAGAAACCTTATTCATTTATCACTGGCCTCTGTCCGTTGGTGGAAAAATAAATAGAATGATATAATTCCAAGAAAGGACATAGATGAAGAATAGAAAGACAGCCAACCCAACATAATAACATGCTCATAGATCAAAGAGAACATGGTGCTAGTAATGCCAATGCCATGGGTTAAATTCCCAGGAAATACATGAATTCAAAAGATGTATACATTCGTATATGCAACATATGTTTGGATAAAAGCATCTGCCAAATGCATAATGGTAATGTAAATGTCATTAGATAATTCCTTCAGTGGACTATGTTTTCATGTTATTGATGATAAACAAAATTATTGACACTAAGTTTGATAAAGCATTGACATGGAATTTGAACATACTGATTATTAAAGAAAAAAATTTAAATTTTATATTCAGCATTCAGTGAATAAGCAGAAAGTTAAAGCACAGTGCTTCTTTCAGCACATTAAACAGCTCACTCATTACTCCAGTAGTGTGCTTCAGATATCTGTTGTGTTTGCAGTATAATATATGCTGAAAGCACTCAATCACTTGACCCTCTCTAAGCCATTTAGCTGCTTGTTATTTACTGCTCAAGGAGAAATTTTGCAAAGAAAGAAAGAAAAAAAAAAAACCTTTCAGGCTTGTCTTTAAATCATAATGTACAGCTGCTGCAAAAGCATTTCCTAGAAAATGCAAATCGGTTATGCTGTATTTTACATATTTTTACCACAGTAAACCCAATAAGTAAGACTCGTCTTGAGAATAATGTACTGTTATTATGTGGTGGGCGAGTATGTTTTCCTTTCAGTTTTCTGTGTTGTGTTTTTTTTTTTTTTACAGTATGCCACTGAATTTTTCCAGCAAGATTCAGAGAGCAATCAAAGCAGCACACATGCATTCATATTTTATATCCTTATTTTAACTCTGTGCCCTAAAGGGTTTGGCAGTAAGAATTTTATGTGACAGTTTGTTTGTAATAAGGCTGAATCATCCCTCTCAGGTCAGTTATTAAATTTTATCCTTGTAAAATTTATTTTATTATTGTAAAGCCAGCCTTGGGCTGCCATATCAGAAGCAAAAACTCTTCATGAGCATCAGTCAACTCAACAGAGAAACCTGAAATGCTTTCATGTCCATGCCATATTTGTTCTGGAGAGAAAAAAAAAATTCTCACTTGAGAAAATAACTTAATGACCAGAATATATTTTACATGAAGACGAAGTGCATGCACTGACATGTGTCTGCTTATATTTCTAAGTTTAACTTCTGCAATATATCTGCTCTCATAAAGAACAATTTCCTGTGATTTCATGCTGGACGTTATGAGCCCTCCTGCGAGGCTAAAGAAAGAAAAAGAGTTATAGGAAACTATATCCTGAAGCAGAATATCAGGTATTTCCTGTAGTTCTACAACATAAATTAAACAATAATTTGCACAATATTGATCCTTATGTAGCAACTTGCTAACAACATTTGTGATTACACAAATGTCTCACACAGTTTCCATTATTCCATTACAAAGATGTGTGTGTGAGGTATGACTGTCTGTCATTTATGTTGTAGAACAATGCAAAAGTTTCTTCAAGTAATCTTAACCACAGACATTATTAATCATTTCTGTCTTATACAAACTGAGCAGCTCCATTGTAGATTAATCAGTCAGACACTCCTGTCACAGGTTTCAGAGATTGTCTTTGTCAGTTCAGCTCTTTATGTATAATTTAAAGTTGATCTCATGGGTAGCTGTCTGCAGGTGTGTGTTAACATCTCCTTCATTGACCTTACGAACTTATGCATATGCTTATTCAGCACTTTATAAAGTCAGGTTTTACTCAGCACCTTACAAACTTCACCATATAATGTAGTCAGCACCTTTTAGGCTCATGCACATACAATTTTATTTCTTATTTTAAGTTTAGTTTATATGTAGAGATTCCTTGCATGCCAAATAACTTTTTTGTTGTACAACATAATTGACAGACAGTCATACCTCACACACAAACAAATGTTGCAACTGTAGCTAGAGTAGTTGTTAGATAAGGAGCATAAACTGCTCATGTGCCAAATAACTCACACTGTATACACATACTATATATGCAAGGTCAATATCATTTTAAAATGCAAACAAAAATTCCACTATCCACATCTGTGGATGCGCTGCTAATTCGTTTTAATGTACAAATTATTTATTATTTAAATAACTTCTCCTGTCACTGCACAAGTTGTAGTACAATATGTGAAATAATGTTGATCATAAACACCATGAGTGACAATCCAAATGTTACTCATCGTGTACTGAATTAAAATGAACTTTAATAATAAAAATAATAATAAAAAAGTATTTTAATTTTGATATATGATGCTTTCCTTATCCTTTTATTGATGTCTGCATATGCCAATGATGAGAACTGTTTTGGAGTAATAGAAAAGTGAGAAATTAGGTATTAGAGTGAAGCTGGCTTGTGTTTAGACACGCAGATTAATAAAATAACTTATGATTAGATGAGCCATGTTGAGTAATAAAGTGACTAAAAACACACCTATGATCGCACATTTTTATTAACACGGCAAATATTATATCGTTCAATTGTGAAAAATTCCATTCTGATTGGTCAATCACACTACCCAGTGATTAGAAAACTGGATTCCAAATTTCTTAAAACAATAAGTCTAAAAAATATCATGTTCACTTACGTGAAATCATGTTCTGTCCTGCGATTAAGGTGCAGTCACATTAGCGACATTTTGGCAAAGTTTTACTGGCAAAAAATGGTCCATTGTGAATTGTCAGTAATGTAGTGACCAAGCTTTTTGTTGGTCAGTGTAGTGAAGCTGTGTGATCAACTTAAACCCTTTGCAAAGTCTGAGCTTGGAAATCATGCAAAATTCCCAATCGTATGGATTTCTGCTGAAATTATTGAATTTCACCCATGAAAATTTGCCAAACACTGGTAACTGTGGCCACACCTTTAGGCCTCAAAGAACCCTGACCAATGGTAAAATCACTATATACAGTATATATATATTATTTGTTTAATTTCAGCTTGATTGAAAATGTAGATTTTATTGTCATGATGGGACTTCTTATTCTCCATCGAGGAGGCTTCATTCCAGTCTTCATCGTCACTCTTCTTTCGAGTTTGGAGAGCATATGATTTTTGTCTAGTTAGAATGAGATAGATATGCTCATATGGTAGGAATGTGGCAATTGGATGCATATAAAGGCCTCTAGAAATTATTATCTTGGAGCACTACTTGACCTGAACATTACATCATCATTTAAAGATCATGTGTAATACCATACAAATGATTCCTCACAGTCTACTCATACACTATTAGAGAGAAAAATGACTGTGGAGTTCAGTAGATCATCAAGAGAAGAATGGACGACATATTCCTTTAACAATCCAAAATATGATTAAAAGAAAACTGTTTGAAGTTGCTCCCAAACTTTGAATTCCCTTGAGTGAAATCATCCAACAACTCACTTTCCACTTGCATTTGGAATAGGCCGAGGCGCTGGCACAAACAATCAAGCACACATAGCAGGAGGTTGCATATTACACTGCCTGAACTCAGCACTGAGCCACAGAGCAAATAACCTTTTTTATAGCATTATCATATTATCCATTCATATTTTATAGTGTCATCTGATCATAAAATAATGTACAAGTTAACAAATTAACCCATGCTGTGCTGAAAATCCTTTACCTAATTTGGTGTTTCCAGTCAAAAATAACCGGCTTCTTAAAACTTTCTTTAAGTCTCTCATTCCGCTATATTATCACCAAATCTGGGTTTCAATCTCATGCACCTCAGCGTATGTGAATAAAACATTATTTGTGGATAATTTAAGATTAACTAGCATGAGGATTTAAAAAAGTCAGTAAAGTGTGCATATTTTTGGAGACACACATGCACACAAACAACACTCAAAGGTGCAGATTTAAAAATGTATGAATAAAAATAATGCAATAACGATGAATTACATTATGAGACAAGTATCCTTTTTCCAAGCAACACTGAGCAAAAATAGAACAGCGAGCGCTCCATTCAAGCAGTTTATTAAAAAAATTGCATTTTTTCATTGCTAAAATATTCAAGCGAACCGGTTTCAGAAATACTTTGTGTTTGAACAGGCTGTACAAGAGTCACTTTTTTAGCTATTTATTTGCTTTAAGACAGCAATGCCCTTTTGTTGTTGATATAAATGTTATGCATTTATTCCAATATCACGATTGATTTAAGCTTAGAAGAATACATGCAGAAAAAGGTATATGATACAGATATCTTCCCATTTTCAATTCAATTCAAGTTTATTTGTATAGCGCTTTTCACGATACAAATCGTTGCAAAGCAACTTTACAGCAAATTAAGTTTCTACAATATTTAGTGGTAGCTTATCAGTGGTGACTGTCAGTCAATGAACATATGGCAGAAATGTACGGAAAAATCAATTAAAGACGTAATCAAACAGACGATGAACACTATTAACAGCAATTATATTATATGATGCAATCAAACTTATAGCAAAATTTGGTAGTTCTGTATGTTGTTTCAGGGTTGGCATTATCTGAGGTACTCTGAGGGGTTGGCATCATCTCTTGTGTTCTGAATCCAGAATGAAGCTTGTGTAAATCCTAGTTACCACGGGATGTCAATCCCAGCAGAAACAGAGAAACAAATAGAGACATAATTAGAGTAGCTGCTGTTCCAACCAAGCAAAAATGATTTGTTTAACCCAAACTAAAGAATAATAATGTGCATTTGATCAGATATAACTGCAGTACAAGATTATGATATGCATTATTTGAATGCTTGGCCAAAGAGATGTGTCTTTAATCTAGATTTAAACAGAGAGAGTGTGTCTGAACCCCGAACATTATCAGGAAGGCTATTCCAGAGTTTGGGAGCCAAATGCGAAAAAGCTCTACCTCCTTTAGTGGACTTTGCTATCCTAGGTACTACCAAAAGTCAAGAGTTTTGCGACCTTAGGGAGCGTAATGGATTGTAGCGTGGTAGAAGACTAGTTAGGTACGCAGGAGCTAACCCATTAAGGGCCTTATAGGCAAGTAATAATATTTTGTAACTGATACGGAACTTAATAGGTAGCCAGTGCAGAGACTGTAAAATTGGGGTAATATGATCATATTTTCTTGACCTGGTAAGGACTCTAGCCGCTGCATTTTGGACTACCTGTAGCTTGTTTATTGAAGATGCAGGACAACCACCTAGCAGTGCATTACAATAGTCCAATCTAGAGGTCATGAATGCATGAACTAGCTTTTCTGCATCAGAAACAGGTAACATATTTCGTAACTTGGCAATGTTTCTAAGATGGAAGAATGCTGTTTTTGTAACATGGGAAATATGATTTTCAAAAGACAAGTTGCTATCTAATATAACACCCAGATTTTTGACTGTAGAGGAAGTAACAGTACATCCGTCTAGTTGCAAATTGTAATCCAAGAGATTCTGTGTACTGTCTTTTGGTCCAATAAGTAATATCTCTGTCTTATCCGAATTTAATAGGAGAAAATGATTGGTCATCCAATCTTTTACATTTTTAACACACTCTGTTAGCTTAGATAATTTAGAAGTTTCATCTGGTCTTGTTGAGATATATAGTTGAGTATCATCGGCATAACAGTGGAAACTAATCCCGTATTTTTTTATAATATTACCAAGGGGCAACATGTATATTGAAAATAGCAGAGGACCTAGGACAGATCCTTGTGGCACTCAAGGACAGATGACACATATTTTACTGGTGATAAATGAGATGACTACCCATTTAAATAAACAAAGTTGTAGCGATCAGACAGGTAGGATCTAAACCATCTTAAAGCCTGCCCTTGAATACCTGTATAGTTTTGTAATCGATCTATGAGTATGTCATGATCTATAGTGTTGAAAGCATCACTAAGATCAAATAAAACTAGCAATGAGATACAGCCTTGGTCTGACGCAAGAAGCAAGTCATTTGTAATTTTAACAAGTGCAGTTTCTGTGATATGGTGGGGCCTGATATTCATATCAAATGGGGCCATTTGATATAAATATCACAATTTAGAATGTTATATCCTAGACAGCAATGAAAATGAATGGAGAGCAAATCTTGCAATACATTTTTCTCTTGAGTAAAAGACCTTGTAAAAGCAGTCCACACAGCATCACGTTTATGTTCAGATTTGTCATATCAGTCAGTCTGCAATCAATAGAATCTCATTTCCCATCCCCAAAATCATCTGGACTATATAAACTTATTAAATATATAGCTCTATACTCCAGCTGCATGTTAATAAATGTCACAGGAACACTTTCTCGGTGGAAAGGTTTTGCTTATATCTAACTGCTGTCATCTGATCTCTTTCGATTCTAATAAAGTTTAGTGACAAACTAGGACTGATTGATAACGTTATAAAATGTTGTTTGGTAGAAACCCTTTGCACTGCAGGTTCCATTCACCATTTTCCTCATGGAAGAAGTGATTAGTAGTTAACAGATATTTGTTCAGGTTTTCCATCTTTTAAACCAAGCTGGACATGCACATCAATAATTGGTAATTAGTGGTTAGGGCCATGCTGTGCAGTGACCCATTAAAATTAGTTAAATGGGAAAAACATCAACTGAGCGATATCCAGCATGATGCTTCATTATTGTGATGTGCATTTATACAACCAATTAATTTGAAGTATCTGTAGATCCAATAAGTTATCATAATGATACGAGTAAATTAGCTTCTCCCATTAGTCCTGTGAGGTCTAATGTATGGAAGGCTTAAATAATTAATTAAATAAATGATTTGCATAAGCAATGGCTTTGTCACTCACTTAGTATTTTTCATCAGTATGAACCTTGTGTGTATCAGAAATTAATTTAGTAGGATTACACATACATACAGTGAGGTTCAGTAGGGTCACGTTGGAAACCTGATATTTAAATTTAAACCTAATTCCGTACTACGGTATTTGTTTTAAACGTCTTTGCTTCAGAAATACCTAATATTCTCTGCTATTTTTGTGTTACTAATAAAATAAGCAGGGTTGCGATTGATCTTATGCTGGGATATCATGGATCATGAGGTTTTAATTTTTCAATATAACTTTTGTGACGTTTTAAAAAGGTTATATACAAATATATATATTTATGCAATTTATGACAAAAAGGTTGCCGACCCCTGTATTAAAGTTTCCTAAAGCACAAGCTGTAACTGAAATATAAGTATCCATGTGTTACACATTCCTATAATATTCCTATACCTTAATTTTTTCATAAATTGAAAACCATGGCAAATGAGCCGTCCGAGTTGGCCTATAAACAGACGTCATGACTGAACAGCTCTAAAAAGCTTTTTTTTTTTTATTCGGCCTGTGCAAAATTCATATGTGAGCTGTTTTCAATAATACCAATCAGCAGAACACTGGCTTCCTCTTTGACAGGTTCACAAATTTTCAAGTATTATTAACACAGTTAAATGATTCAGCGTGTCTTAAAGGGTATCAAACCTGAAAGTTATCAAACAGCCCCTTGAATCACCTAAGCAAAGACTTATGGAAATAATTTGTTTCATATATAATTACAGTTGGTCCAGCAGTTGTTTTTTATTTGTACTGAAGTTCTCAGATGTCTGAAGTTAATTTAAAAACATTTGTTTATTCCTTATTTCATGGCTTTAGTATTCAAGATCTACTACAACAGAGGGTTCAGGTAAAGTTGATCTGGGAGGTAACAAAAGCTGGTTAAAAAAAAAAAAAGTTGCATCTTTGAGTCCTGGAAGGATGGATTACTGAGATCTAGACTGAAAGCCATTTGCAGTAGAACCTGCTGTGAGATGCACCTGCTAAATGAGAAGTAAAAACGTATTTTTCTGTAGATCATAATCTGTTAATATTTGAAAATGGTCATGCAGTTAAATTACATCAATGAGAGCACAAAAATATAATTTTCATTTGTTGAGTAATTAAAAGTCTACATTTCAGTTTTGTTTATTAGACCAGTGCCAAGAAAACACTTATACTAACATTACTTAATCGCCTCAAATTTGATATCATTCTATTGCAATACTTCATGCATTCCACAAAGCTGACATTTACTGCGGTAACTTATGAAATAATGAGAAATAACATTAAAAAGCCTAACAACATTCACAGTGAAGGATATTATCACTAGTAATCTGAGTATTTTCAAATCTCCCACACAGGAAGATATATCACTGCACATTATCATGTATTTTTATTGGCAAAGTAAAAACTGGGGCAGTTGCAGAGAGGAGATTATCCTTATCAACGTCACAGACCTAAAGCTAATAAGTCTGCCGTACTCCAAGCTTGCCAATAACGTGCTGCTGCAAATTTGGGGGATTTTTACAGGCTGTGTGGGACTGCTCAAGGAAGCAGTTGGGAAGAGAAACAGGTGTGTCTTGATATGTAATTAGGTGAGTGCATTATTTCAACGGCCTGGAAAGAATACACAATGGCTGTTAATGCTAGCAAGTGAGTTATTTGTGGGTCTCTGGTGTATCGCACACATTAAACAGGCTTTGTCTTGTATGTGCAGGTGACTTTAAGTGTTGAATGACCTTCTCTTTTGACATGCTTCTTGCACAAGATCCTGGCATTCATGCTGCAAGACATCTCGAACACACAGCTTGGATGAGGTCTACAGCTTTAAACTTGTTTAGCTTTAGCCTGTCAACCCATATATTTTGGAATAAATGTGGAACAATAAACATATTTAGTACATGATATAAATCAGACTCTCCCTGAGTCTGTCTCTTCCTGTATATCTTTATTGGTTCAAACTGAATCACTAAAAGCAAACAGGAACAAATATTAAATTATCAGATGTTAGCTAAGATTCTTCGTGTTAAAAAGTGAATCATGTTATTGTTCCATTTAAAATATTTTAGCCTATCTCAGCTTTCCCCCAAAACTGTAAACAGTGTGGCTCTGTGGTGCTATTAAAACATTGTTTTGTTTCTGTAAGCATTCATACCAACCTAACAATGGCACAACCAATCATGTCAATTTGGGCAATACAGGCTCATTAGAAAAACCTTCTACACATCTGCCAAACATTAGAAAGGAACATACAATTCACTGCAGTTTCCAGCTGAAATGACTAATAGTGATAGTAAAATACTAACATCGTTTATTACTGTTCACACAAATTATGATTACAGGCAGATTACACATAAATAATTATTTTTGTGCAGTACTATGTTATGACCTCAGAACTCTTTTAGCATAGGGCATGATTTGTAAATTAATACATTTAGACATTTGTGTCACATAACCAGCTCTATATATGGCTCTTCTGACATAGTAAACTTGCTTGGTAGCTCACCTGGTAGCGGAGTAATCTTCTACGATCCTAGTCACGATAAAACGTAAAGACTTATAGAAGCACCTACAGTATTTTCTAATGCGATAAAGCATTAACAGGTAGCGTAGGTGATTTCAGGGAGGCTAGCAATAGCAAGCTAGCTTTGATAGCATAAGTTCCCTCCCTGCAAATCACACTCCAAAGCCACGCCTCCTCCAAAACACATGAACGCGCACAGGCAAACCTGAGGCTAACCAGCGACATGATGAGAGACAGCGTTGGTGGAGGATATGTCTCATTCACCGTTGAGAAAACATTACAGTACAAACTAAAGCACATAATATTACAATAATAACAACTTCCATTCTCGCTCGGTCTGCAATAGCGTAATGGAACCACAATTTTCCAGTGGGCCTGTGTTGAATGTGAGGTGGGGCTATCAGTTTATCTAACCAATCATGTGACCAATGGCAGGAAACCTGTTTGATAACAGTCATTTTGCAATTATGTTTTGCGATACTAGTAGTTCAGAAATTTCACACTTCATCTTTTAAAGAATAGTTCGTCCTAAAAATTTAATTTTGTTGACATTGTTTTAATATATTTAAAATTGTAATATTGTTGATAATTACTAATCCTCATGTCGTTTCAAATTAGTTATTCTGAAGCCAAATCATAGCTTAGTATAACACAAAAGGTTATAAAAGGGGTCTGTATCCCAGCAAAGACTGAAAACTTTGCGGTCATATAAGGTAAATAAAAAAGCAACACTGTTGTGTTCCACAGTCCTACATCTCCATTCATACAATTCATTCATCATTCCTTGGTGCTTTGAAGCGATCACACAACAGTGGCTTTTCTTGGTTTCAGGTTTACGCAAAGAACTCAATCATGCATTATGGAAAGAGGGATTTTGAGGCACCATGGGATGCAGCACAGCTGGAATGTCCTTGCAGCTGACATAAATAACAGGAACTAATGAGACCCCAGTCAGCATCTGGGAAAGAGAAAGAGAGAGAGAGGACGATTGAGAGAGACGGGAAAAAAAGGTCTTCCGTCACACCATGCTTCATTACTTGGCCCTGTCAAAACACACAATGTGCTGTCAGAACATTCAACTCGTGACCCTTTTCAGAGTAAGTTCACCCACTACGGCCCTGATGAGAGAGGACAGGTCCTCGGATTTCTCTTGGACTGGGTGAGCTCCCAGTAGCACCTGAGCAAACATAAAAACTTACATTTTCTTTCTCCTCTTTTACTGATTTAATGCAGAAGTTTATCTAAGCTGAATAACAATAAGGAAGTGCAATTATCAGACAATTTTTCGAACAAAATGCAGCAATTAGAGCTTTAGCCTGCGTTCTTTCAAGTGGATAATAATTATAATGCACAATATAAACAATTTAGCTGAGAAATGAAATATAGGCTGATATTAGATGTCAATCAACATTTTGTAAAACTGATAAAAAAAATAAAAACAAAAACGCTCACCTTTCACGATTTCAGCATATAATTCAAATTAAATGCATTTTTTTAATAATTATATATAATATTTTTTTTTTTAAATAAAAAAGTAAACATTTAATTTTACTTGCGTTTAACAATAGGTAGGCCAACAAAAAAAAAATGTAGTCATATGATCATTTGGCTTATAATTTATTGGTCCGTAACATATCTGCCTACCTTACATATCGCAAACTTTCTCGAGGTAAATTATACATTATATAGGCTGATATTAGTGAGTGATAAAATGAATGAATTAATAAATCATGTTTTAATATTTTTCAAATAATAGGAAAATGTAAACATTTAGGAATTTTATTTGACTTGTGTTTAATAATTGGTAGGCCAACAAAATTTACTTGCAGTCGTATGATCAGTTGTCTTATAATTTATTTGTCCATAATATATCTGCCTATCGGGCCTTTTCTCAACCTATCTGCCTATCGGGCCTTTTCACTAAGGTACCTAATAGCAAGAAATACATTTTTCTAACACAAATCATAAACATCCCTGTTGAGAACATTTAAAAAAAAACGTTCTTCATTCACCTGTAGCGTTCTACAGTATGTGTCTATCTGAGGTATATTACCGATATCCAGGTTTCTTTGGCCCTAGTCAGCTCTG
Organism: Sinocyclocheilus rhinocerous; assembly: GCF_001515625.1. Classification (NCBI taxonomy): domain Eukaryota; kingdom Metazoa; phylum Chordata; class Actinopteri; order Cypriniformes; family Cyprinidae; genus Sinocyclocheilus; species Sinocyclocheilus rhinocerous. The sequence goes on along the minus strand of NW_015656153.1, from coordinate 276,444 downwards.
ATTAGCCCAGAAACTTAGAGGGGCCGGTCAGAGACCAGCCAGGCGGAACCACTAATTGGAAACCTCAGTCCACTAATTCCAAAGACATGATCTTCCCCTAAGCAACCCTGATAAACATGAGCTTACGTACAAGATCAATACTGGTTGCCTAGAGATGTATTGGCTGGCCGAGGGCCTTGATCGTTGTATCTACCCGATGCCATTTTTCCTTTTCATTAGCCCACATTAGCCTCCAGCCTGAGGCTTGATCTACCACACAAGAGGAGGATAACAAAAGGAAAGTGGTGCTAAACAATTATCCAATTAAAAGGCTTTTGCCCTAAAAGGTTGGCAGTGTACTGATGAACTTAATGGGTCACTGCCTTGTTGGAGCGCAGGCTCTGTAAAGAGGAAACTTAAATTAATAAATGGAAAACTCTGACCTTTGATGTAAGTGATTGAAATGTATCATTCTGGGCTTTTTTGGCATTTGGATGGTCACTTGATGCAAACACTGAATCTCTGAGACACAAAACCAACTGCTTTTGTCTCTAATCGTGCCAAACATATGCTATTACATTGTTTTTACACCCTTTGCTCCCACCTAAAAGAGCTAAAAGGGTTAATGGATTTCCAGGGTTCATGGATAAAACAGACAAAAAGAAAATATGATTCATGAAAGGTATTTTCTCAGAACGGTGGATATAAAACGTAAGGGCTCTCAACTGAGTTTCTCTCTAGGTTGTATTCTGCCCGTGAACTACAATGAACTTGAATACACTCTTCACTTTGACATGAGATTAGTTTTACAAAAAGAAAATCCACTCCAACTTATCATTTCTCTGACACAGAAAGCCTTCCATCCTTTACCTTAAAGTTCGGGTGAGCAATTCCCAAGCATATTACCCTAAATTTGTGTATGCAGAGATACAGATGTACAAAGTAATTACAAACAAAAATGTTTGAAATTGCAATAAAAGCCTGGAGAGTAATGTGAATGAAGCACATTGAGTGATTTTGCATAATAAATTGTAGGATCAGCTACACAAAAACCCATCCCGAAGCTTGAAGATGGAGAATGAGAGCCATTGATGAAATATCCATTTGGCAGAGAGAGGTGCTGTGAAAGTAAATCTGAAAAAATATTTGAAGAATTAATGTTGTTCCGTAGCACAGTAAAGGATTTCTTCATAGGTTAACAACGACAGGTTGATATTGAAAATTAACAAGCTCAACCTCAGCAAAAGAACCAGCCAGTTTCCATAAAGTCACTGCTGAATGAGATGGTTGTGTCAAGTAAAACCTTCCATTTTTAGACTTGCCATTGGGATCCACGTGTATATTGTGAGGTCAGCGTGAACGCCATTTTCTACAATTATAATCAGTGAAAGAATAAATGGCAATCAATCACACAGCATGCTCATCTCTAGGCTTCTTTTGAGCTGAACCAAAGGCCCTGAGCTGTCTTTGTAGAACAGACTTAAAAAGCATCATACTCCTTAGCTACTTGATAAATAATGAAAACACCACAAACTACAGAGGGAGAGAGAAGATGTAGCACATTTGGATTCAAACTCGCTCCATGACCTGGCAAGGTCTCCAGATCATTATTGATGATTCAGTACATCAGTGATGTTCAAACGGTATGGGTGTGTGTCATCTCGCATCAAGAGAACAAGCTGGTCGTCATTTAACAATTAATGCAAGATCTTTTGATGAGGCCAGCAGCTCCATGCAGGCTGCCGCTGACGTATGCTGGAAAGTTCACCTTATTGGTGGTGTTTTCAAATGCTAATGACGCACATAACTATGCATTTACGGGCTGCTTGGTGGTCAAGTGCATTAGCAACAGTATGGCTCACGTGGGAGGACAACCTAAATAAGTCAAATAGAGTTAATGGGCAACCCTGTGAACAGGAAATCTGCTGTTAAAAAAGTAGTTCACCCAGTTTTTATTCATTTTTTTTAACTCACCCTCATGTTGTTCCAAATCATTTCTTCTGTGGAACACGAAAGGTGAATATTGAAAAATATCCTGACAGCTCAGTATAATAAAAGCAAAAAGGAAAGGGTGCTGACAAACTCTGAAAAAGCACCATAAAACACCATAAAAGTGGTCCATATGCTATGCTCTTTTATGATCTTTTGAAGTATATGATAGCTTTATGAGAGAAAAAAAAGGAAATTTAACACATTGTTTGCCAAACTTCTTCCCCTAGGCATCAAAACAGCATTTTTGTAGTTTTGTAGGGCTTTTTGTTTTTAACATTAAAAGTCAGTGCTGTTTTGGACCCTATTTACCTTAGGAAATAGGTCATAGAGGTTTGAAACGACATGAATGTGAGCAAATGAAGAAAGAACGATAATCCCTTTAGGGGCCATTCACACAGAACACATTTTCATTTAAAAACATGCAAGGGCAGTGAAATGAAAAAAGCAAGGTCTAGGGATGCGGTTTTTAAAAGATGAACTTTGTTTTACCTTGAGTGTTTTACTTATATATAAAAACAATGGAAGAGCGGCACAGTGAGTTCTACATCGTTAGGGGAAATTGAGACAGAAGACGTTTTATATTTAAAAATACACAATGCATTGCAGTGGAATGAAAAAAAAAGCAAGGTACAGAGCTGAAGTTCTTTTAACTAATTTTGTAAGTCGCTTTGGAAAAAAAAGCACCTGCTAAATGCATTAATGTAAATGTATTGCCCTCCACTAATACTGACACCCTTGAAAAATATGAGCAAGGGTGGCTGCTAAAATAAATCTGCATGGTTTATCCTTTTGATCATTTATTCAAAAGATTCGCAAAATTCTAACTAACCTATCATTGAAGTAAAACAATGGAAAGTGGGGACAATCTCATTATATTATTGCAACGTCCTTTTCCCAAGATTACAGCTCTGAGTTTTCTCCTATAATGCCTGATGAGTTTGGAGAACACCTGACAAGAGATCAGAGACCATTCCTTCATCCAGAATCTCTCCAGATCCTTCAGATTCCCAGCTCCATGATGGTACACTCTTTTTCCTTTAGGGTTCAGGTCAGGGAACTGGGTTGGCCATGACAGAAGCTTCATTTTGTGCTCAGTGACACATTTTGTGTTGATTTTAATGTTTGTTTTGGATCATTGTCCTGATGGAAGATCCAACCACGGCCCCTTATAAGATTTCTAACAGAGGCAGTCAGGTTTAGATTTTTTTATCTGTTGGTATTTGATTAAATCCATGATGCCATGCATCTTTCTGTCATTAATTACTCACCCTCGGGGCCGTCCTTAGCTGACGCAGGGCCTGGTGCGAGGTAGGGAGCGGGGCCCACCTCGGTCCGTTCGCGATTGCGTTCCGGGGCGGGAGGGGTCCCCCTTGGTCCGTTCACCGCGGGGCCCGGTGCGACCGCACCAGTTGCACCCACCTAAGGACGGCACTGCTCACCCTCTTGTCGTTTCAAACCCGTAAGACCTTCATTCATGTTCGGAACACAAATTAAGATATTTTTGATGGAATCTGAGAGCTGTCTGACCCTCCCATAGACAGCAATACAACTGAAATGTTCCCAAGTCCAGAAATGTAGCAAGGAGATCTGTAAAATAATCCATGTGACATCAGTGGTTCATCCGCAATTGTTTCAAAAGCTACGAGAATAATTTTTGTGCGCAAAAGAAAAATATATATTTTTTTAACTTTATTTAACAATTCGTCTCCTCCGCGTCACCCTAGCGCCATTTTGGAGAGTATCCGCTGGACGTAAACAGCGTATGCTGTTCTGTGTCAGCTGCGTCACATGGATATGCTGTTTTCGTTCACATCAAATCACAACAACATAGGAAACAGATCCGGCGTGACGCAGCTGACACAGAACAGCATACGTTGTTTACGTCCAGTTGATACTCTCCAAACTGGTGCTACAGGGTGACGCGAAGGAGATGAATTGTTGAATAAAGTCTTTTTTTTTCACACAAATGTATTCTCGTAGCTTCGTAAAATTACGGTTGAACCCCTGATGTCACATGGATTATTTTACCGATCTCCTTGCTACGTTTCTGGACTTGGGAACATTTCAGTTGTATTGCTGTCTATGCAGGGTCAAAGAGCTCTCAGATTCCATCAAAAATGTCTTAATTTGTGTTCCGAAGATAAACGAAGGTCTTACGGGTTTGAAACGACATGAAGGTGAGTAATTATTGGGTGAACTATCCCTTTAAGAGCAGTCAGTTCATGAACTGCTCCCAGCAGGCCTTTGCTTTAAGCATCCGCTTTGAAATGACACTTATCTGCTCTTACATAACATATGGCCTTTAGGAGGGCACTTTTAATCATGGGCGAAATGCAATCTTGCATCAGCATTTGTGTGCTGTGGCAGTACATCTATGAGGCTGCTGTTATCCATATGAACTGCAGCACCAATGAACGTTTGCCAAAATATCTCAATGCACCATGCTGTGAGATTTATGGAAGCTAGAGTGAAATTGAGAGGAGGACGATAGGAAGACTATGGTTTTCACAGACATAATTCTCTTTTGACAGAGTGCATAAATCAATAAGTGAAGCAAAAAACAGAAACTCCCAGTAACGGTTATCTAAAGCCCAGTCAATAGAGAGACACAAAGACAAACAACTCAGTATAATATGTCTTCACATTTGAGCAGACATGCCACAAATCAACAAACCATTCAAACAGAAGCTCTTCAAGTGATTGTGTACAGTATGTTACATTCTACTGCACATTTGAGCTCTTTATAAGATAGCAAATATTATTCAGTGGCAGGACTGAGATATAGTGAGAAATTTTCACAATAAGAAGTAATAGTTGTATGGATAAACAATTTAGGCGTCTCTTTAGTCCAGGCCTATTTTATCTTGCTAGAAGACAAACGCTTCTTTTAGACCCCTAATACTATAAAACCACTTTTGACTGTGTAAATTTGCAGAGAAAGAGCTGCACAATTTGAAGCATCTTTTTCCACTGATGGCCAACAGTTGGATTTTAAAAGCATAATAATAATAAACTTCGATTTTTCCTTTTCTGCTCAGGATAGTCACTTGTGAAGGGTGTGGGACTGTGAACATTCTTGTGGTGGATGGGGAAGTCAAGAATTTTTCTTTCACTTGTTAGCATTGCGTGACGCTTCACATTAGTTTACAGGTTCTGGTAGCTTTGTCTGTCTGTTTTTCAGCTTCATTTGCTGGCAGGAGTGAACTGCTTCTTATTGCTGGAGACTTTTTCTTCTCAGCCCAAAAGAGTCAAGACATCTATCCTGAACAGGGACGTTGCTAAAATTCATGGGTCCTGTCCTGGGGACAAACCTTTTACATAGAAAAAACATTTTGTCAGTATTTTTAATATTGTTCAAAAAGGGTCAATGCAATTTAATGTTGTTTTTTTTGTCTCTTATGCTCACCAAGGCTGTATTTATTTGATTAAAAAAAAAAAAAACATAAAATGGTAATAAAGTGAAATGTTTTTTTTTTCTATATAATGTATTTTCTATTTTAATATGTTTTAAAATAAAATTTTAAAATGTATTTTATTTCTGTGATGGCAAAGATGAATTTTCAGCATCCATTACTCGTATTATTATCAATGTTGAAAACAGACATGCTGCTTAATATTTTTGTGGAAATGTTGATGCATTTTTTTTAGGATTCTTTTATGAAGACAAAGTTCAAAAGAACAAATTATTTTTTGAAATAAAAATGTTTTGTAACATTGTAAATGTCTTTTGATCAATTTAATGCATACTTCTTGAATAATTTTTTTTTTTTTAAGTATTTTGTGACTCCAACAAAATATTATCTTCTGATATATTTGCCAATATAGCAACTTCTGATATTTTAAAGCAAAGCAAAAATACACACTAAAACAAATTTTGCCGGCCTTTGATGACAGCCCTAATTCTGAATATTTTTGGAGACTGCATGACTTGTAATAGAAACAGTTACTCTTTACTCACAGTCATCAGTTGTCTGTTTATTTTTCAGCGTACACATGAGCAGTTCTGCTCTGACAGCTGAAGATTGGTTGAACAGGCAATTACAACAACTGCACTGCGAGAACCTGTGAGCGCATCCCCTTCGGTCAACATGCTTCCAGCTCAATGTGGGTATTGTCAAGGGCTTCAGATGTTGCCAGGGCACCATGTTCTGTGTCTAATATAATCAGTCTCACTGAATTACTATCCCAGCTAATAACATTATGACCTGGTGACACCAATTTAGCTCCTTTAGGCTGGGGCTCCGACTCCTTCATATTACACGGTCTGTTTTTCCTCAGCTGCTGTGTGTAGAGATTTGTAAGGTGTCTGTATAGCCCCTGAAAAAAGGGCACTATGCTGAATATTGAGTGATTAGTCTGCGAATACCCTGAAAAAAATGGGTTGGATTTGGACTTTTTAAACAGACTTTTGAGCCCATAAACAAATGTAGTCTGAAGAATGAAGTAGACCTTTTTTTACACAGAAGGTCATCCAAGTGACAACCACGAACAGGAGAAAAGCTGTCATAAAAGGATTGAGTGGGGAAACTGTAAGCTTGTGTAAGTAGACACTAAGGGACGGCCGTTTACAGATGCCTACGGGCACAACCTGAATATCATCCACTGCTATTAATACTGCACATCTGGACTCTGTTACTACTACACAGAAATCATGTTTTTTTGTTTTTTTTTCCATCTTATATTTCAGCTACACACACACAAAATCCATAAAATCTAAGTCAGAGGCACACAAAAGGGTCCTCTGTGTCTGCATTCACGCATATGAGAAGGAATAAGTAATTCGATTAACTACCAAGTCGCAGAAAAATACCAAAAACTCTGAAAAGACTGTGTCCTGGAAGGTTATTTTTGTTTCATATCCGGTCAAAAATAATTATACCATGAATATCCACAGGCATACATTCCCTGAATTTTGTTTAGTCGTGAGACACGGCCATCCATTAGAGCTAACTTAGTTTTTACATCAAAATTATATAAAATTGAAGTAGGGAAAGTAATTCTGTGCTTTCACAAACGACTGACTAAGCCAAACAACTTTTTGATGGATTGAGAATTTTTAACTGCGTATAAATACCGCCATCATTGTTTCCCTTGTCGTCTTGTTCTGTTTATTTATTGTTAACACGTTTCCGCAACTCTTGGCAATATACTAGGAATTCATGTTTTTAATTTGCTGCTGTTACTTTTGCTAACAGACAGCACTGGAAAAATATGCTACCTTCTCTTGAAAATATCATTGGAAAGACAGCTTTTTTTACAATACAAAACATCCACGAATGTTTAGAAAAACTCTTAAGAAAACATGTTTCTGTGTACAGATGCTAAAAATGTCAGTGGTTCATTGGTTAGAGCCACTCAGACTTTAATGCTTTGAAATCAAATGTCACACCCTTAAAATACACCGCAGCATAAACAAGACTAATAGATCATCACTAGCATGTGTCATACATGCCCTAAAGACACACACAGATGGCATACAACACTGCAGGGTGCGATCAATGGGATTTTATATGTCTGTAATGTAAAACTGTGAGAAACTGCAGAGCTGTTTAGGCCTGTGCATTTCACAGCCTCTATAACTGCACATCTCTATCGGGAGAAAGTGTGCTTCTGTATTTAAATGGACTACACATTAGTGCCTAAAATCCCTTTCAATGTTAATAAAAATCCTAAGAAAAAACAAACATGTCTCTGACATTTTGCTTATTGCACAAACAAGTAAATGGAGTCAGATTTCCATCAGCAATTTGTAGTCGCATCAAGTTTGAAACGACACAAATGATTCTGGACAAAAACAAATTTGGATAAATAGGATCTCACGGTGGGCGATACACTTGAGATGTTGTGTTGTCTACAGGAGCCGTAGTGAAACTCAGAGCCCCCTGCCTGTGATATAATGCAGACCAGATGTCAGCTGAACCGTGTGACTAGCATTAACAGCGGCTCACAGGAGGCTTCATTGTCTTTCACTGGCAAGAAAAAGTCAGCATTCCTGAAGGAGCAAACAAGAGATGCCTTTCGCGTTCTTTCGCATTTAGTTTTAGTTTTATTGAATTCCTAATGACATTTAAAGACCAAGATGAGGAAGAAGCCTCAAGAACAGCAAAAACAAAAGTGATCTGTCCATATACAAAAGTCTCTGTATTCATATTTTTGAGGAAGGAATTTAGCAGTTCCTGTTCCTTAACCATTCTTTTAAATAAATATTTGGAAAACAGACATTAAATTCTGTTTTCAAATGCTGGGATCATTTCAATGCTAAATGTTAAAAAAACTAAATGTGGTAATATATTACATTCGTTTCTTTATTTGTATAAACTACCACTGACAAAACTCATAATTGCTGTTACTACATATTGTAATATGAACAATAAATCAGTAACTACACTGATTTAGGTCTCACAAGCCGTACAACATAACATAATAGGCTATAATTTCTTGGTTCACGGAGTTGAATATGATGAAATTAATGACTTGCGGTTCAGTTATGCGAGTCATATTAACTGAGAAACTGCTCCAAATGATTCCTAAATGTTTGTGATTCACAAAAACAAACCAGCTCACAAGAGTCATTAGCTTGGGATTCTGACTTCATTGGTCAACATTAAAAACAATTGGCTTGAGGATCAAACTTCACTGATCACGCTGAAGATTGCAGCCAACATTTTCAGAGAAAATAAGTACCATTTTGCGTACCGAATGTACAAACAAAAACTAACAGAACTGAACACCATGAATATTAAGATAAGGTTCTCAGTTCTCAAACTAGTGTCAAGTTGTTGTTTTTTTCACTTATGTTATCATCCGCCAAGCAAAAGCTGTTTAGTTGCTTAGAAATGTATAGTACACATCTCAATAAGTCACAGGATTCAAAGTGTCGGCAAAAATTATGCACTTTAAGAAAAAAAAAAAAGGTAGGGTATTAGTAATTTTCTGCCATAAATTTTTTGCTAAGTTTAGACATTTCCTTCAACCCTAAAACTCAATGTGTAATTTAAATCAAAGGCAAAACACCTGTGAAAAATCAATACAGAAAATGTAAAAGTACATTGGGTCTTGTTTTTATGGACTTGTCAAAATTAATGAGTGTTTTGAAAAAGACATTTTGAACCAAATTCTGCCGAAACGAAGGTGTTTTGTGGTTCGAAACAGTTCACCAGTGTGAACTTTCTAGAAAAGTTGGAAAGAAAAAAAAAACTGAAACATGTGTCACACTGGTTGCTAAACACCTTCAAACTGCCATTGGTCCATGATGATTGCATAACAGGTGCGTGTTCTGGGAATCCAACGTCTTTTATATGGAAGTCTTTTCAGGTTCATTTCTTTACTCAGTCTGTTGAAGTCAGACACAAGTAAAAAATATCCCGAAGGGGAAGAACTACAAGCTCTAAAGGGAGAATGTAACTTTAAGACCAAACAGTAACCACAGCTTTCCATCATATTTTCATAGACATTAAGGTCAATGAAAGAGTCGATGAAAGAATAAATATTCCATTGTCTTTATTTGCCCAAAGTAATTTTCCAAAGTTGATTTAGAAGTCATTTTTGTGGTATTTTAATTTCAGTATATTGAAGAGTGTATGGTATTTGTTTCCCATTATGCAATATTTTGAACTGTACTGACATAAGTGGAGCATGTTGCTCATGCCTCTCTGACTCATCTCAGTATGAGATAAAAGAAAAATAAACACCCTTTGAAAGCTTCTTTGTAATTCCCTGAAACTCCCAATGCAATTAAAAGAGGCTCAAAGCTAATATTCATGTCAAGGAATTTCCTCATTTTTTCATCAGTTGTAATCATAAGCACTATTTTGACAGCAAAGGTTCATCAGAGCGATGTCTATAAAACAAAACTGATTAGTGATAAAACATGCTGCAATAAGAACATATGTAATTCATGGGAGATGAGCGAGTTCTGTTATCCTACAAACCTGGTCACACTGCATGTTAAACATTGGGGAGTATGATGATCAAATACATTTTTATATATATATATAACAAATGTTATTACACACTGTTGCTGCCTTGTGGACCATTTCAATAGTGTACGCCCCCATTTTTGGCTCTGCTTTATTATCTTAAGAGCTTCCACTAAATGTGGTATGGAGGCAGCTCAACTATTAATGTGAATCATTTCAAACATTTCTGTGATAAAAGCCTCCATTGTAACAAAAGTGCAAAGCAACCGTACAGCACTTAGCAGTGGTCAAAAAGATTTCCAAAACGACTGTTTGATTGACTCCTGCTTTTAAACTTAGAATTTAAATTAATACACGATGCTGGTGTTTGTCCAAAAACAGTATCATTTGTCTGGGAATTTTGTGGATAGAGGGAGAAAAAACCCTGACATTTCAGAATCGGGTGGAAATAAAATAACTGACTAACCCCTGTAAATTGGAATTATCTGAAGTCCCTATATCAAATAACTACCATCCAGATAGGGATATAAAAAAAAAAGAAAAGAAAGAAAGAAAGAAAGAAAAAAAAGCTGTATGGACAAGTAACCACACCACATCCACAAGAAACTAAATATTTATTTTAAAGTCTATGGTAGCCACTTGTTCCTAACAGGCCAAAAACCACAGATATGAGGATGGTAGTTTACAAATCACATACAAAACTGTGGGACAGGATTTTTTCTTTTTCACCTTTCTCCACCCTTTACTTCTGTTCCCACAATGCTTTCCAACCTGCGGGCACGAATCGGGGGCAGCTGTTCATAGGTGCTGAAGCCCAGCTCTGAATTCTGCTGGGGCAGCTGAAAAAGAAGCAGGTGGTTCTTTAACACCTGGAGAAACAAAGAAACCAGACATGTCACTAAAATGAAACCAGGAAATGGAATGTCTCTTTAAGGTAGAGGCGAATGCCTGATGGTACCTCATCTGTCAGGTAGTAGGTCTTTCTCAGCAGGCTCCGACATGCCGCCTCCACCTCCTACAGAGAGTGTAAGTCAAGTCGGTCATAACTCAGCACACAATGACAAAATAAGACAACTAAGAGACCATCGATCACACTTGCTTCACTCTTCAGACATATTTCAAACCCAACCACTCCATTTGGGATTGTGTGACAGAGCGCTTGCATATATAAATTATAGTTTCCTCTGGAGAAAAAAAAAAGCCTCAAATGTCACCTAGTCTATAGTATCATATTCTGTATCAAGAGCCCAATCACACCGGTCTGTGGATTTGCATAAAGTGCATTTGGTTTGTCACCTTAAATTGCATAACTTAAATTTTGGCATTTTCCTCACATTAGGCAAGTACATTGCTTCAGTAGACTTGGAATATAATGCACAAGTCACACTAACTACTTTTACTTCTGGAGCTTGGCAGCCTCTGGTTACCATTCATTTTTATTATATGGAAAGAGCAGCTTGAACATTCTGCTAAATGCTTTTTTGTTACACTGGTCTTGTTCGGTGCTGTTACTTAAAACTAAAATTATTTTAAAAAAAGATTTCAAAATACTATGCAGTAAATATTAGAAATAAAACCAACTAAAATTTGCAATTTTGCCTTGGCAAGTAACTGAAATACAGAAGTTACAATACACTAAGTTGAAGTGCTTAAAAAAAGGAAAAAAAAAAAAAAAAAGATTATTGCGTCAGTACCGGTCAAATCTATATAGTGAATGTGTTAAATTATGTTCTTAGCCTTTCCTTCATGTGACGGGGTGGCCCAGAGAGAAAATAATTTTTTTGCACAACATGTATCAAAAATTAAGTTTTGATATATTTACGGAAATTTACAAAATATCTTCATGGAACATGATCTTTACTTAATATCCTAATGATTTTTGGCATAAAAGAAAAATCGATAATTTTGACCCATACAATGTTTTTTTGGCTATTGCTAAAAACATACCCCAGCGACTTAAGACTGGTTTTGTGGTCCAGGGTCACATATATACTGTATAATTTATTAAATTTTAAAAAGCCCATAACATTACTAAAACTTAAACTAGAGTAAAGAAAATGGGATGTGCTTAAAAAAAAACTTTAAAACTAAAAATGAAAACTGAAAATATAAAAATAAAAGCTAATTCACATTACTAATTAATTAATTAATCAATACTTTAATAAATAATACTAAAATAACACTGGTCTTGTTGCACAGGTAATTTACCTCTGCCACTGCATCCTGGGAGAAGATAAACGCATTCAGGTGGGCAACAGCCACCACATAAAGTACAGGACACCAGCTCCTCTTCAGAGCTCCAGTTACTAGTGCTCGAAAATACAGCCGCAACAGAGGAAGGGAGTCTTCCATGGGGGACGTGAACTTCTCCAGTGGAATAGGCAGCTGTACAGGACAAACAAATCAAATTTCAGATGGAGACCGCTTTAATTGGTTTACAATAAAAATGTAGCAGCAAACTCAATCAATCAAAATAACTTCCCCTCTGCCTCGTAACTACAACTGTTCTCTGATGACATTTGTTATAACCCCTCCACTCCAGCAATTTTAGATGACCTTTCGGACGTATTTAATAATAAAATACTTTATAATTTATAATAACATTTATTTAAGAACCTATTTAATATTTTCTCTAAACCTTCTTGTATATTAATACAAGCACCTGCAATTATGGCCAAATTAAAGATACATTGTGTGTGAATTTGCACGTTACAATGTAAGCATCATTAATGATCCCCTGTGTTTAATAATAAAAAAAAGATTGATTAGTGATACTGAAGAATGATTTAATAAAATATTAGAATGATTAGTGTCTAGTGTCTGATTTGTAGATTATATTTAATAGTTTACACTTTGCAAAAACGTTTGCAGTTAGTTTTTAATATTACATTCTTGAGGACTCTACGCTTGCATTTCTTTTCAGGAGCACTCATGTTTGGAAGGCTTGCCAGAAGAAAGCCTCTTCTCTCTAAAGAAACATGGCAGCACGGTTTAGGTTTGCAAATTTGCATCTGAACAAACCATAAGACTTCTAGAACAATGTCCTTTGAACAGACGAGACCAAAGTGGAGATGTTTGGCCATAATGCACAGCTCCACGTTTGGTGAAAACCTAAAGAGCATATTCAGCACAAACACCTCATAACATTGTAAATAATGGTAATTTTAGATGACATTTCGGATATATTTAATTTTAAAACACTCTATAATCTATAATAACATTTATTAACAACTTATTTAATATTTTCTCTAAACCTTCTTGTATATTAAGACAAGCACCTGCAATTCTGGCCAAATTAAAGATATGTTGTGTGTGAATTTGCACGTTACTTTGCAAAAACGTTTCCAGTTAGTTTTTAATATTACATTCTTAAGGACTCTATGCTTACATTTCTTTTCAGGAGCACTAGTGCTCCTACTTAAAAAAAATAAATAAATTGGAACAGACACCTTCTGATCAATGACAGAAATTAACCTTCCCATTGATATTTGACTCCTTAAAGGTTTTTTTTTTTTTTTTACCTTTGTAATGCCATTTTTCTAACTTTATTAAATGTATGTCATCTTTTGTGCCAAAAAAATTGTATCAAAAATTTTAATTCAACAATAAATTTAATTAAAATAATAAGATACAATCGGGAAGAATAAGTTACCAGTAAAATGAAATCAGCATCAACAATTCATCTTTGCATGGCACAGAAGAGCACAAATGTGGCATTAAAGGGATAGCTCACCCAAAAATGAAAATTATTAATTACTCCCCCTCATGTCATTCCAAACCCGTAAGACCTCCGTTCATCTTCGGAACACAAATTAAGATATTTTTGATGCATTCTGAGAGCTCTCTGACCCTCCCATAGACAACAAGGGTCCTTACACAATCAAGGTCCAGAAAAGTAGCAAGGAGATCAGTAAAATAATCCATGTGAAATCAGGGGTTCAACCATAATTTTACGAAGCTACGAGAATACTTTTTGTGCGCAAAATAAAAACAATTTGTCTCCTCTGTGTCACCATAACGCCATTTTGGAGAGTATCCACTGAATGCAAACAGCAGATGCTGTTCTGAGTCAACTTCGTCACGAGGATACGTTGTTTTACATTCAAATCAAAGCACAAACAACGTAGAAAACGTATCCGCGTGGCGCAGCTGACACAGAATAGCATACGCTGTTTGCGTTCAGTGGATACTCCAAATTGGTGCTAGGGTGACACGGAGGAGGCGAATTGTTGAATAAAGTTATTTTTTGTAAAGTTGTATACATTTGCACACATTTTCCTAGATCAACCTTGAGGTTCCTTTTTTGTTATGCTTGCTGCTGCACAATGGTGCCCCATAGTTGTGTCCAATGTTTCTACATTTTTCATGTACACGTTATAATGGCTTTCTTTCTTGTTGTAGACCACGAAATAGCAACTGATTTACAGTTGAGATACAGGTTTTCACAAAAACAAAATAAATTATAAAATGATAAACCTCACAATTGAGCATTTAAACCAGGGGTGAGTCAGAAGTATAAATTATTATATTTATTTAAAACTGGGTTATGTGTGTGGATTTTCGCACTGGTCTGAACAAAAACTACAGACTGGATTATTGAAAATGAACATTCATTCTCTGCCAGTAGGAGGTGCTTTTGGAACGTCAGAAATATTGTGGTTTCCCTGGTAACGGCTGTAAACAAAGCAGCGCTCCTCTCATAAGCGCTACTTTATCAGATAAAATGAAAATGCCAATCGAAACTTTTCTGAAGACAGTTGGTTCCATTCAGAGATTTCCCTGCTAATGTCTTTAAGCCTAGTACCTGTTTTTGTTGTCTGCTATCTTTACAAAAAAGTAGCAACTTTCCATTCCGTAACATTTTCGCATGTTCGATTTTCCCGATCTCTTCTTTGATCGCTTTAGTTATTTTCAGTGGGTTCAATGCATTCATATTATCGGACAAGAAATGTATCATTACCTTAAACTCTTCCTTTTTCCTTTTCTCCTGTTGTCTTTCCCTTTCACTTTCCGAACCAGAAAGTTGATTCCATTTTTTTTTCCTTTTCCGATTTTCTACTATGTTCCAATTTCCATTTTTACCTCCTTTCTCCCCGCCACTACATTCATCCTCTATGTCCAGCTCACTTCCTGATCCTACGTCACTTCCTTCCATCTCTGCTCCAGTCACATCCTAGTGTCGCCAACCGCCCTCGTCGTCTACTTCACTTTGTCAGGCAGTTCCTATTTAAGAGATTTCTTGATTGCGAACAGGTGTGGCAGTAATCAGGCCTGGGTGTGGCTAGAGAAATTGAACTCAGGTGTGATAAACCACAGTTTTAACAGGGGGGCAAACACTTCTTCACACAGGGTCATGTAGTTTTGGATTTTGTTTTCCCTTAATAATAAAAACCTTCATTTAAAAACTGCATGTTGTGTTTACTTGTGTTATCTTGGACTAATATTTAAATTTGTTTGATGATCTGAAACATTAAAGTGTGACAAACATGCAAAAAAATAAGAAATCAGGAAGGGGGCCAACACTTTTTCACACCACTGTAGTTCTAAAAATCGTTCTCAGTATTAAAGAATAGCAGTCCACACCACAGCGATAACAATAAAGGCACAGAGAAACGATATCGTTGGAATCACCTTCAAAACAATTTTTTTCCAGCTGATGAACGATACAAACATTAACAGCTAGAGAATTGAAAGCGGCAGACGAGTACGTGCTTAGAAAAAACAGATGATATCGTCCGCTGGTGTGGACGCTAATATAATATAGTTATCTTTATAGTTATCGTTCTTGGTGTGAACGGGGCTTAAGCCTGTGTGGATAGGCTGTCTAATTCTAAACTTTAAAATACATTTATTTTTAGTTATTTTAACTACGAATTTAAATAAAACTGAAAAAAAATGAAAAGGCAATTATACATTTACACACCTAAGGATTATATCAACCAAAAAAGTAACTGCATGTGTCCTCTCCTTTGTTCCCTCTCATAAATGAGAAAGCAGCATTTAAAACAATTATAAACATATAATACACACTGTTTCCCAATATTTAATTACAGCTTCAGATGCATGATATTTTCATCTCCTTCAAGCAGGATACACAAGAAGCACGTTCAACTCGGACGGTTGTCGTGGTAATAAACACCGTAAACAGCAACCGTTCACGGTTATCTTCTTAGCAATATTCACAATGTTGCCTAATTTTATATTGGCAACGAAACAAGTAAATCAATTCTGACTATTCACCACACTAATTTCATGCATCCCTGCAATTAAGAAAATTTGGCAGATTCTAAACAAGCCATTTTTTAAAACTAAATTAGACTTTCCCAACTCAAATCATCTGATGTTGTGAACTGCACTTTACAGCTGAAATCTCAGTATGAATTGGATCACAGCTCCAGATGCCCAGAATTGCAAAGACAAAAGTACAGTCATGTTTCCATTACGCCTAATCTGTGCGTAGGTCACCTGACAAAAAGACACCCCTTACCTGCTGTAGCGGGACCCCCAGCGATCGCAACATTCCCACATGTTCTCCAAACACAGCCAGCCTCATGGTGACACTGTAGCACCGCTGTAGAGGCAAAAGCATGAAGCAGCCAAAGAGTGGGTCACCGAATGACACAGCCTCATACTGCGCCAGCAGAGCTGAGTATAGGTCATGAAAGGAAGCCAAGCCTGGTGGAGGTGAGCCCAGATCCAGCGCCTCAAGCTGAGCTGGCCGTGTTAGCCTGCGAAACAGCGCCCAAGTAAGCTCTTGCACAGGCCGCTCCAGGAAGAGGTCACTGGAGCACAGAAAGACACAGGCTAGCCGGGCTAACTTTGCCACTGGTGGCACCGCCGTGAGCGCCTGCTCTCTCCAACTCTCCAGAACAAGCAGCCATTGAAGGCAGTTAGTGACTGACTGCACTGACCCTGCTGGAAGAGACTCAACCTGATGCCCACCACCAGCTGACAGCCCCATTCGCTCATAGAGACTTATGAGCGGTAAGAAGGGCCAATCAGAAGGCAGGGAGGGGCCGGTAAGTTCAGGTAGGAGATGAGAGCTGACAAAAGGCGTTCGGCCGAGGTACCGGTCACGGGATGAAAGGACAGAGGATTCCATGTGTGCAAGGTGGGTGAGGTAACAACCGCGGATGGAGGGCAAATGATGGAGTGCGTCACGCAGCAGAGCACCAACGGCAGGTGAAGTCCTGTCTTTAAGCTGCAGCTCAGCCAATGCAGCCATCTCTGGTTCACCACAGACACCCTCCCTAACAATAAGTTTAAAAAAAAACATGTCATATTACAGCAGTTAATTTCCAAGACAACAACATATTTCTCATAAACATAAAGGTACATCCTTGTAGTGCTTAAATTGTAACATATACTACTAAGTTTGGGATCGGTTAGATTTTTTTCCTTCAGAAATCATTGTAATATGCTGATTTGATGCTTAAGAAACATTTCTTATTATTAATTTTGAAAATAGTTCTGCTTAATATTTTTTGATCAATAGAAAGATCAAAAGAGCAGTATTTATTTGAAATGCAAATCTGTTGTAACCATTAGAGTTGCCTTTACTGACCCCAACTTCTGAAGGAGTGTATTTAAAAAAACAGACAATAGATACATTTTAAAAAATGACAAACGAATACCATTAAATATTTTTAAAAAAAGAAACAAACCAGAATCAACTGTCCATGCAAAGACCTGCTACATTCTGTCTGAAATGTGCAGTTTGCTGCTCTCTTGTGAGTATGATGTGAAACTACAGCTTGATAAAGCTGGGATTTCAGAGTTCACTTTTTTCTTCCTTTTTTTTAATTTTTTTTACACTGAATCAATGAAAAATTAACCATAAATGCATTTAAAGCATGTTTGATACTCTCATTTAAAATTAGAAGAACATCTGGAGGTCAACATCTGAACAAAAAGAGAATCAATCAGAATATGATGAACACAATAATATCAGATCAAATCAAAATACCCAGCCAAGACCTGAGCAGATTTTAGACAGGAGACACTTATTGTAATTAATCTCTCCCAATGAGTTTCAGCTTTTATCCCTGTGCAGTTAACAAGACATGTCCTCATAGCACATGTCTGAAGAGGTCCAAGAATATTAATACTTTTAACCATTGTACATCAAAGCAACATAAAAGACATGAACAATCATATTAAAATGAGATCTATTAAATTAAATTGCCTCCTAGAGACCCCCTGATCTAAAGGCACTTAAACTCTTACTATTAGTTAAGGTTAAACAAAATGAAATTTGCCTTTTTTTTTCTTACATCAAAGAATTGAAAATCAAAGAATTGTGGCATTTGTAATGACAATTAACATAAGTTATTAAATTATGATAAAATATGAAAGTGGCTCAAAAAAGATTTGGAAAAAAAAAGGAAGCATCTGCTAACAAATTATGCCCTTTCCAAAAGTCTTTTTTTTTTCATTTCTGTTTAAACAACTGATGTCAAGTTGATGTATACGTCTAGCTCAGGGCTGCCAAAACTCGGTCCTGGAGGGCTGGTGTCCTGCAGAGTTTAGCTCCAACTTGCCTCAACACACCTGCCTTTAAGTTTCTAGTATGCCTAGTAAGAGCTTGATTAGCTGGTTCAGGTGTGTTTAATTGGGGTTGGAGCTAAACTCTTCAGGA
>NW_015656153.1:244013-257629 GCF_001515625.1 Sinocyclocheilus rhinocerous | reverse complement strand
AAAACATATTAAATATAAAAAATTATATATAAATATATGTATGTGAGTGTGTGTAAACATGCATAAAATGTATGCAAATTTGTTAAATGCAGAGGTTGCAGTTACCAGCTTGTGAGCCAGTCTGAGCAGCAGATACAGCAGGTGGTGCTCGTGGCATAAAATCCAGGCACTCATGTGAGAAACAGAGGGCATGGCTCCGATACAAGACCGCAGATAACTCAGTACAGAGTCCGAGAGGATGAGAGGACTGAACTGATGAGAGACAAGAGAAAGAAATTTACCACCAAGTTTATCTCAGCTCTTTTTTTCGAGGCTGGTTCAGGTGTGTTTAATTGGGGTTGGAGCTAAACTCTTCAGGACACCGGTCCTCCAGGACCGAGTTTGGACACCCCTGGTCTAGCTTATGTGTCTGGAGCCACTATATAACAAAATGTGAATATTTTGTGTGACTGAAGTCACTGTAATCATACAATATATGAGACAAACGAGAGCTTTACGGCAAACATCAGAGACTTACGGAAGGAGGCTGTGACTGAAGGTCATGACAGACATGAGTTCATGTGCCTGATATTCACTGCCAGGCAGCAGCCAGGACACTAGAGCCAGCGATACTTGGTGGAACAAGGTGGCGTGTTTGGCCACCTCTGGATCAACTGGAACCTAAAAAGTATTAAGTCACAATAAAAGTAAGGCATTACAATTCATTTCATTAACTAACCGAATGCTTTTCAAATAAAACCAGCATATTTAAGACTTATATTTTCTGTTTCAAGCATAGTTAATGTTAATTAATCACAATGTATTGCATTTATTAAGCAAAGTAAAGATAACATATGATGAGAGGACTGAACTGATGAGAGACAAGAGAAAGAAATTTACCACCAAGTTTATCCCAGCTCTTTTTTTCGAGATCAAAATGAATTTACCTTCTTTATTAAGCCTTTGTGGATGGAGGTGATGGTGTTCAGCAGGTACAGGAGGGCAGTAGGGAGAGACAGAGGGGAGTTGAGCCCTGCTATTGTGCTGGAGGTCTTCATCCTCGAGCAGCCCAGACCTGGCAGACTGGCGACGACCTCCCCACCAGCCACACTCAGCCCGGGGTTACAGATCATAGAGCTGGACCTGCAGCAGGAGAAGAGAACATAATCACTATTATGTTCCAATTATTCAATATCTGTTCTTTTTGTATGGCTCAAAATTATCACTATAGACTTTAAATTACAAGTTACTTAGATCTAACATACAATATAAGCATTGTCTTATCCTATATTTATTTATTTAGTTAGTTATTTCCCATATGAGCGTCAATGACTATATTAATGGCAAAAATAATACAACATACAATTAAACTTCTAAAAAAATGATAGTCACTATAGAATTCAGGAAATATATTTTACTTGATTCTTTAAGCAAACAAGTAAACTGTAAAGAAAAACTAACAGTCATATATTAGTAATTTTATTGTGCATGTACACTGTAACACCACAAATAAAGTCATTATAATTGTAAAATTATTACTAACTTTACTAATCTTACAAAAAAATCTCACTACAATTATTATTTTATTAATATTACATTTATTTCATTGTTATATTATATTATGTTATATTATATTTAGTGCTGTCATAAGATTAATCGCGATTAATCGCATCCAAAATAAAAGTTTTTGTTTACATAATATATGTGTGTACTGTTTATATTATATTATATTATATTAATGATATTATATGATATTATATGATATTATATTATATATTGTTGTGGATATGTTAAATTCTCTTAATGCAGAAACTATCGGTCAATAGGTTTCTAAAAGTTAATAACTGATTTGTTTTAAAAAAACATGAATTAATAGGATATATATATATATAGTAACAGATGTAGTTAATCTCAGGAAATCTCAGTAATAGTTCACTGTACCTAAAGCAGCTGGTTATATTTTGCATGGCCTGATGGGATATCAGTGGCAGAAGCACGTATGAAGTTAGTGACTCGAGTTCCTGTAGACACTGCACCGGCTGGAAAGAGCTCTGACAAAGGAATCAGATCAGATCATTCACATTACATATGCAAAGGATGGTAATTATTTAAAATATCTGTAATTTTAGGCCCATTTGCGCTAAGAGTTTAAGTTACCACAACTACATTTTTATATAATCCAAAGGGATAAATATATGAAAGAAAAAAGTACGCAAGGCTGTGAATGGCACTCAATTTCTACTAGCAGTGTAAAAAAAAACCTTAA
Source organism: Sinocyclocheilus rhinocerous (assembly GCF_001515625.1). Taxonomy (NCBI): domain Eukaryota; kingdom Metazoa; phylum Chordata; class Actinopteri; order Cypriniformes; family Cyprinidae; genus Sinocyclocheilus; species Sinocyclocheilus rhinocerous. The sequence goes on along the minus strand of NW_015656153.1, from coordinate 255,384 downwards.
AATGCTTTTTTGTGAAGATACATTATCAGCAGCTATTTTGTGCAGACAGCATTATCTTGCCTTGAGGGATCTGACTGAATGCGCTGAATAACGTGGAATAATCTTTCATATTTTGGTGTTTATCACACCAGAAGCTTTAATGAAGGGCAGTTTGGACCTAAAAGAAGCCACTGATTATCCACTTTGATTCTGAGAGTTGAGCTCCTAATGTACTAAACATATGCATTTATTGATTGTACTTAAAAGTAGCTAAATATAAGCTTCAGGTAGATTTTACATGCGTCCAGAAGAACAGGCTGTTTTTAAAATAACCTTGTTTAGGGGCGCTGGTGTGACACTGGCTTTGATGCTTATTTCTCTCTTATTAATACCTACTTGTACACAGAGCTGTGAATAATACGCCTCCATGTAGAGCAGGTAGGATGGAAGCAGAATCAGAGCACTTGACATTTGAGCTGGGCCATCGAGTGCTCTCACACAGCCCTTGAGAGAGCTAATGACAGTGGGCTGGAGACCCATCACATGACTCCACACAACCGGAGGAGGTGGAGGACACTCTGCACCCTGAGCACTGTCAATACACACAGAGAATCAGCTCAAGGCCATAGCCAAAATTTATAGCACACAAATGAAACTGCAATATGAATATTAATAAAGCAAGACATAAATTATGGTGGTACATATTTCTCTTAATAAAAATTAAAACACTCTAACAGCTGTCAATCAGTTCCTGACAAACTGTAAAACCTAATCAAACAGAAAATAGTTCAAAATCTCTTTCTAGTTATTTTTTAAGGAATCCATGAAATCGCTTAATTAGTGCACTTTTCCTTTTCCTTTTTGTTCCAGCAGGACGTATGAAATAGCTAAATATATACATACTGTATAATGTAAGTACATAATCTTTAATTCATTTTTGTAACAAATACTTAAGTTTAATAATTGTATTAAATGTGATAAATAATGATACAGTTTTTATTAGTATTAGCATGATGTATTTCGAAACATGACAGTCAATGAATATTCCACTAAAACTGATTTAATAATATTTATTAATGTTTATAAACATTATTAATAATATAACAGTAAAGACATTTATCATTTTGCAAAAGATTTATATTTCAAATACATGCTGTTCTTTTAAACTATCTATTAATATTCTACAGTAATTAATAAAATATTAAGCAGCAGAACTGTTTTCAACATGGATTATAATAAGAAATGTTTCTTGAGCAGCAAATCAGCATATTAGAATGATTTCTGAAGGATCATGTGACACTGAAGACTGGAGCAATGACCGCTGAAAATGCAACTTTGCAATCACAGGAATTAATTACATTTTAAAATGTATTAAAATAGAAAATTGTTATTTTAAATTGTAATAATATTTCACAACAGTACTGAATTTTTAATCAAATACATCCAGTGAAAATAAGAGAATTCTTTCAAAAACGTAAAAAAAATCCTATCAACCCATAAACATTTGAACTGTAGTGTATATTAATAGTTTTGAAATATTTCTTAAATGATCAAAAGTAGCAATCAAAAACATACACTTAACATACATTTTTTTATTTATATAATGTGCAATTGTTGATACATCTGGACATTGTTTGATACAATGGTTACATCGTAAAAGTGTAGTCTCACCTGACTAGGTCTCTCTGCAGTTCTTCATGGCATCCTGCCGTTTGAGTGACCTGAGTCAGCAGCACGAGCAGCGCTCTGATTGGGTCCAGCTCCAGAAGCAGCACAGCCTCAGATGAAGCACACCGCCAGTTCCCAGCCTGCAACCTCTTCACCAGCACAGGATACAGGTCCCTGGAATGAAGCACACACTCACCGTCCGTCACTACAATCACATGCTTTGAATACATTCCCAAACATCTGTATATTCACAATTTGCACTGTATTTTAAAGTGTAAAGTTGCTGGTCCTCCTCACGTGTACAGATTGCAAGCCTGTCCGTAGCTGGCAGCCACTGCGAACAGCCTCAGCGCCTCTGTACTGCAGCGAAGAGCTTCACCTGCTTCCAGCAACATCTCTGATGGTTCCACAACCACGAAACGTGACAAAACCTCCTTCCCTCCTAGAGAGTTAAGCTAAGACACACAGACTAATTACGGCCAAGCTTGACTTTCAGATAGTATATACTTAAATGTATAATTTTAGAGTATAAGAACACCCTTAAGGAAGTTTTACTTTAATTTTCCACTTTAATTAACCAATTTTTTTATATTTGACATCAATAAAGCATAGTAGCCCACAGCAAGACTATATATATTCATATTTCAGCACAACAATATGGTTTGACATCTGAGTAGGAGACCTGTCACTTGTTTTAATAAGCATCATACTCATTTACTAAAGTGGGTGGGAGACCTGTCAATTTTGCAATAAGTATTATAATTATTCACAAGTAGTGGGTGCTTGACACTGTTAACCTACACAATTTAGTGGATACTTACTATTCTAGCACAAGCATGCCTCCCAGCACTTGCTAAAACACGAAGCAGCTTCATCGCCAAGGCAACAGGGAGCCTATACAAAGAGGATGGAGCCTGTGAGGTGGCAGGAGCCCAGGAGCAGGGAAGAAACTCAGCAATCACAGTGTTCATTAGCCGCGGACAGTCCAGGATCTGACCGAGAAAAAGGTTTGAATTTTAATGAAAAACAACAAAAATATTTGTGCAATTTCACCTGTTTTATCCATTGCCGGTTCTCCGTTGTCATGCTTGCCGGTTTCGCGTCAGTTTGGGTAACACTGCCACATAGTGGTGAACTTTGGAACAGCAGCGAATGAAATACCGAATTGAGCAAAATGATGATATCGTACCGTTTGAAATATAATATATACCGGTATTTTTCCAGTACCGGTATACCGCACATCCCTAGTGCAAACAATGTGTAAATTGTATCATTAGTCCAAATCTAAAGTAAAAACACAATGTAGCAGTGAAGTTCAGATCATAAGGTAATAGCAAAGTGCAGAGGATTCAGAACAGTGTTATTATTGTTGTATAGTGTTGCTATTGTACTTTTGGTATACTAAACTGGTATACTTAACATCTGCTAAATTGGAACAACTAATTTTGTACTTAATGCATCACCTGTTTTATCCATTGCCGGTTCTCCGTTGTCATGCTTGCCGGTTTCGCGTCAGTTTGGGTAACACTGCCACATAGTGGTGAACTTTGGAACAGCAGCGAATGAAATACCGAATTGAGCAAAATGATGATATCGTACCGTTTGAAATATAATATATACCGGTATTTTTCCAGTACAGGTATACCGCACATCCCTAGTGCAAACAATGTGTAAATTGTATCATTAGTCCAAATCTAAAGTAAAAACACAATGTAGCAGTGAAGTTCAGATCATAAGGTAATAGCAAAGTGCAGAGGATTCAGAACAGTGTTATTATTGTTGTATAGTGTTGCTATTGTACTTTTGGTATACTAAACTGGTATACTTAACATCTGCTAAATTGGAACAACTAATTTTGTACTTAATGCACTTTAATTGTGCAGATGTAGTACTGAAGTCCAACTAAAGATATACTGAAGTATATTTGATTGTGCAAAAGTGGAACTATTGCAAGTACACTTCAGGTACACTTTAAATGCCCTGTATTTCAAAGATCATACAATCCTCTTAAATGGTGACATTAAAACATATTTTAGGCTTAATATTAAGAAATGTACATTGTGCACAAGTATAAATAAAGTTAAATTATCCTTTTTATATCAAGTCTCAAGAGATATGACAGTAAATATGTTAATAGACTTGAAATATACTTAAATATATTTTAAATATATTATTTTCTTACTAGGGTATAAAATAACACTGGTTCAGAATTCAGCTACCTGTGTTGCTGCAGCAGTCGAGTGGCGAGCGATTCGGATCAGAACCTCCAGAATATCAAGAACAACCCGGGGTGAGGGCCGCACCACCTCCAGGATATACCGCAGCCGAGTAAGACCCTGCATCTTCAGAAAGCCCTGATGGCAACATAGAAATTTCAGTAATTCTGCATAAGCAGCAACTAACTTTGCAGAAAGAAGGCAATCTAAAGCTGGGGACATACTACATGACTAGCTGAAACATTCTAAGACTGACCTCAACACACTTAATGACTGTTTCCATCGACTGGAACAGATTTTAGTCTTTGACAATCGGAAAGGAGCACAAACCTAATGACTGAGTCACTCCACTACACAACACACTTAACGACTGGCGCGTCACGACTGGACAAATTCTGCCAAACAAAAAAACAAAAAACAACTCGCAAAACACTGCGGACAACACTGGTGCGCTTTTACCTATTGAAACATTAAGGTCTGTTTTACTTTTCTTATGTGCTTAATTTAACAGAAAACATTCTGGGTTTTTTTCTGCTATGTTGGTGATCCTAATAAATGTCATAGCAATGTGTTTCGAATATGTTTTGCATTAAGTCCGAAGCTTCTCTTTCTTTTTTGGAATTATTGAGTGAGTAGACACATTTCATTATGTATTTTCAAATGCCTAGGCCTATATTTAATTCCCTTAATTATAACATTTCTAGCCTATTTTTAAACGTTTAGTCCAGCAATAGTTTATTAATTATCTCATGTATGTCTAAAATCAGGGATTTAAATATGAATTGGTTCTAAGTAAAAAAGGTAGGTAAAATTTTTTTCGTTACATTAGGCTACTCGAGTTTGGCTACCGGTTAGAACGAAATAAAACATCACTTAATAAATTCAAGGCACTCTAATTTCCCCATCCATTTGACACAAAACTATTATATATAATTAATATATTTATAGAATAATTTTATTTCGTCATATTCGTGATTTATGATTTAGGCTATTCGTTCCTATATTCGTTATGAAGAAAATTCGTTAGCCGCCTTAGCCTATTTGTTATGAAGTTGATTTAAAATTCTTCATAACAAATTTAAAGAAGTTAAAAGTTGAGAAAAAATGGAAATAGCCTGTAGATAGGCCTATAGGCTAATTACATTTTTTCTTAACTTTTATTAGACTGCAGATCGAAATAAGAGAATTATTGATAATCTTTAAAATTAGAGAAATCACTGACATAATTTAGGCTATAATTTTCTTCGACTGCAGAGAAAACTAAACCATTTAATTTGCAGTGTTAACGAATTAAAAGAAAGTCAAGAAAGAAATAACAACAACAACTATTGAGATTTTTCTTGTAATCAAGAAAAAAATATGACAAAATTACAAAACGAATGGTGAATGATGTTTGACAGTGAACGCATCTGCTCTGTATAGCTGCAATCGCTGGTGTCAGTCGCAAATATTAAACATGTTTAAAAAAATCTTTGTGAAAACGACTGGTTCTTTAATTCTAAGATTATAATCTTTAGATACCACACACTATGCAACTTTTTCTGCTGACTGTAAAACAGCGACTGAGCCCAACTGGAACAGACCTGGTCCGATTGGGCACGATCCGTCATCAAGACCAATCCATTCATAATCGACCTGACAGTCGTGTAGTGTGTTCTCGGCTTTAGACCCCAGTTACCTTGACAACATCCTGCCTAGCAACATCATGATCTGTTTTTTTTTCTTCTTTCTCTTTAGTAGTTTCTTTCATGGTCTCATCCAAGCCTTCATCATCCTCGTCCTCATCCTCCTGAGCAGTGGGCAGTAAAGGAAAGGTTGCCATCCCGAGCAGCCATGAGAAAGCATTATCCAAGCACTCCTAGGATGAGACAAATCGGAAATGTTGTGGTTACTTGTAACTTCTTGTGGCAAAAGTGCATAAACGATATGCAAGATGATTGTTTCTTACTTCATCGTCAGATGAAACCAGCAGAGCTCGCAAGGCATGCACTGCTGCTGACATCACACCCTCCACACTGTCATCCAGGGAGAACCGCAGAAGAAAGAGGACTCCAGCATCCAATAAAGAAGACAAGACGCTGCCCTTCAGAGAGGAAATGTACTCACCAGCCCGGGCCTGATGGAGAACACGTGTACAGAGTTTATGAGAGACAAATCTACAGAAACAGAAAGAAACAGCCACAAACCCTCTTTTGGCATTAAAAATCAAGTCATGATTTACTAAAGACAAGCAGTAAATAATTAGCAATGAAAAGGCGTGGATATACATGTCTTAACCCAGACAGACAGATAGATAGATGTGCATCTTTAAGAGGATCCAGCATTTACTCTCTCATAATACCATCTTTGTGGACTCAAATCTACAAGAAATATAATAGCTTTTCACAGCAACTCAATGAACTTTTGTTTTGATTTTGAAATGCTTGTTTACTTTGGCCAGGACATTAGCGAGAGTGCTGACGGCCAGATTGCGCTGTTGGTTCAGCTGACTGCGAGAGAGGAGGAAAAGCTCTTGCAGCGAGTAGCCAGCCAGCTGGAACAGAGGAGAGAGAGAAAATTAGTTAGCATTACACATATACAACAACTACACACGCCTGCATTTGACTAATACAAACTCCTTTTAAAAGAAGTACTGGCATCAGTTCTAGAATTTAGCTGAACCTACTCACCTCTGGCTCCTCTCCATGGTGATGCAAGCCTAAATGGGTGGGCAAGTCTTTGGTGGGTGGGATGAGAGTGCCAGCAAAATCAAAACGTGCTTGCATAGCCTTTAATAAAGCATTCATGCAAACAAGAACATAGAATAACATTATTAAAGTCAGTACAAAAGGAAATGTCACCCTATTTTCTAAATGAATGTTGTAGATCTTGCTTCATGCATGTTTAACTTTTTTAATTTAGTTTTGACCTTGTAATTTTTGTTCAAAATGTTATAACTTGATCTTCCAATGAGATGACAGACTTCTCTCTGGTGATGTATGCCAGACTTCTCCAATCATTTTGCATGCATGCAGCAATGTGAGTTGTAGGGGTGGGCGATATACTGGTAGACACGATTAACCGGTAGAAATTTGTCAACCGGTAGAGATTTTGTACTATCTTTCTATCATGGTTACACGCTCACGTGATGTTGCTGTGCTACGTGATCACGAAAACGTATTGGTTTGTACGTGCTCATAGAGCGTGGAGGTATTAAACTGCTTTATAGGCCTTGTTATATTTATAGGAAGTTATATTTGCTGCTTTATAGGCCTTGAACAGTTAAATACACAGACACACTTGTCAAAATGCCCGTCTTTGCAAGTATCCTCGTAAACACAGTAGGTCTTAAGTGAAAGCAAACAGCTGAGAAAGAAACTGTGTCACAGTATATTGGATCAGGGCAGCTCTTAAAGTGACAGCAGTCTAATATCCCTGCTGTCTGTCATTCATGTTAATCAAACAACAAAAGAGAAAATCTCTCACTGCTTTTGACTAAATGACTTTTGTAACTTTAATAAGAAGAAATATATATTTAATTGACAGTGATGAATATGCAGTGTTTTTATAAATTTGATTATTTTATACAATGTATGTAGCATTTCTTATTTGTTTGTTCTACTGTAGTTTTTTGTCCTTTTGGTTGTAGTTAGTTTGTTTTGTTATTATTATTTAATCGCTGACTGTGTCATCAGTGAGCTTGAGTTTTTTTATTTTTTTATTTAGGTTAGTATTCGTTTTTGTGATATTGACACTGGTGAAAAGAATTATGAAATTTCTATGGCATCAAAACTTTTGATATCATAAAGACCTTATTTAAAGCAAAAATAACTATATTGTGATATATCTCGTTACCGTGAAATAAAACGACTCATACCGTGATATATGATTTTGGTCATATCCCCCACCCTAAGTAAGTTGTATGGGATATTTTTACATAATTGTGAGAAGCCAAATAATTTGAAGTATAATTCATGTCTGTAGCACAAACAATGCAGTATTAGTTACAGTATGTGCCATTTTTGGGGTTTTAAAAAAGTAAGTTCTACTGATGCTTGCCTTAACAAGCACAACTAAATAAAACAACTCCCAAGATTTAGTGGTTTGTACCTTTTTGGTGCTCTGCTCCCTGGGTGCAGGAAGGTCTCTTGTCCATTCCAGTTTTTCTGGCTCCACCTTGTCCATGTGAAGCCATTCCTTTTGAGGCTTGATTGGCAGCTCCTCCTCTGTAAATAATCAATAACACCAATATTACAAATGATTAATAGTAACAGAGAGCAACAAAAAACACTAGAATTTCAGTTAGTTTAACAGCCTATTCCAGTTCCCATGTATATTGACATATACAGCACCACATGCTGACAGCAGTGCAACTACGGAGGGACTGTTCTCTGAACAGTAACCCCTGATGTGCTTCATCCATAAACGTCAATGAGTTCCTCTTATCTCTATTACCTTAAAACAAATTGGTGCTTGCTCTAGCTAACTCTGCTCTAATCAGTCTAATTGAAACTGATGCATCTGCCTTAGCATGCTGGCCTCACAGCTTAGCTGGACAGATCTGCAAAGTGTACAGTCCTGAATATGTGTGGTGAGTTCCAAGCCGAGGGTGAATAACGAACTGGAAACCATCCAGCTTGTGCTGACAAGATTGAGAAGACCACATCCGGTACATTAGTTTTACTTTCTAATGCTATATGCATGCAGACCAGTCCAAAGTCCCCATTCAGCTTTCTTCATGAAACTAAAGCAATGCTGTAATACTGAGTAGTACGTGTCAAATAAATCTCAAATACGTAGGTTGACTGTGTGTGTAATAACATTTTTACAACATTTATTCACCATGCAGTGGTAGATGATGTGATCTGTCTCTGCCAAACAAGCTCTGAACTCACTTACCTGTAATTGGAGGTTGAGCTACAAGCTGATTCTCATCTTCCTCATCATCCTCCATGGTATCCCTCTGAGACTCCTGAGCTTTTATTGTGTGGTCTAACTGTGGAGACGTGCTGTTAGGCAGAGGTTCATTCAGGAAGTCTTCTCTTTGCACAGGACCAGACGCTGACTCAGATCCTGGGGTTCTCTGTGCCTTTCGAGATCTCACGAAGTCTACTAATCTGGGGCCTGAGATAAAATAACAACATGAGGGCGAAGTGAACAAAATGTCACTGTTACAAAAGGCATGTTCCACAAATTAGGTCAAAAAATGAAGATATAAATAAAACAAATAAAATCAACAACACAAAATGTTAACAAAATGGTCAAAGAAGGCTGCTTAAACTTCAGCTCAGGAGGTCAAATTATGGACACTTTTAATTAAATATTTATTTTATATGAGGTTTGCAATCCTGCTAAAATATGGGATATTTCTTAGCAACAAATATTAAATATATCTACCGATCAAAAGTTTGGTGTCAGTAGAATTTTTTAATGTTTTTTTAAAGAGATATTTCACCCAAAAATAAAAAATTATATTATTAATTACTCAGCCCCATGTCCTTCCAAACCCATAAGACCTTCGTTCATCTTCGGAACACAAATTAAGATATTTTTGGTCTTGCGGGTTTGGAACGACATGAGGGTGAGTAATTAATGACAGAATTTTCATTTTTGGGTGAACTATCCCTTTAAAGTTTTATGTTCAACAATACTGCATTTATTTGACCAAAAATACAATAAAACTTCAATTTTCAGAAGCCATTACTGTCTCTGGTGACACATGACCCTTTAGAATTCTTTATAATATGCTGCTTTGGTGCTCAAATATTTCTTATTATTATCAATGTTGAAAACAGTTAAAGGGGTCATATGATGCGATTTAAATTTTTCCTTTCTCTTTGGAGTGTTACACGCTCTTGGTGCATAAAGAAGATCTGTAAAGTTGCAAAGACTAAAGTCTCAAATCCAAAGAGATATTCTTTATAAAAGTTAAGTCAACCACGCCTACCTAAAACGGCTCGTTCTAACACGCCCCCACATAGGCCAATCACAGCACACCTCGCTTTTTCAGACCGATGAGCTTTGTAAAAATCGAAGCGTTTCAGAAAGGTGGGGCATAGAGGAGAAACAATAATGTGGAAAATAATGTGTTTTTTTAACCTTAAACCGCATAAACACATTTCATTACACCAAATAATGTTTTTTTTAGCAGCATCATATGACCCCTTTAATATTTTTGTGGGAACTGATATATTTTTTCAGGATTCTTTGACAAATCGAAAGTTCAAAACACATTATTTTATTTGAAATTAAAATCTATTTTAACATTATAAATGTCTTTACTATCACTTTAGATCAATTTAATGCATCCTTGCTGAATAAAAATATGAATTTCTTTAAAGAAATCTTAATGACCCCAAACTTTTGAATGGTAGCGTGCATCAAAATTAACCCTCTACCGCATGGTGTAGCCATATGGCAACATACTCTTTGTGTTCATTTCCTTGCCACTGTGTCTTTAAGAGAACATTCTCGTTTTTTTTGTTGGAAAGAGAAGACCTTAGTTTAGCCAATGATGTGCTTTGATTAAGTCACATGACATGCAGTTTTTTTCTGTGGCGAGATTTCTGACAGACTGCTGTCTCTTGTCGGTAGTTGCTGAAAGCAAACTAAAACGTCAGTAACAAACAAGGACCAGTCCGTGTCACTTCCACAAAAAAATCTAAAACATCACTGTTATGATGTTATGATGACATATTCACCTCTCAAAAAAGTTTTTATAAAATTCGTTTTTGGTAAATCATTCAAATGTATGTGTTGCCAAGTGGCAACACTGTGCAATAGTGGAATGACATTATTACAATAGTTTATGGGTGATGTCCATAGTCTTCCTCTCAAGAGATTGCATAATGCTGAATTTTCATGAACTGCAATGTTTTTGGTTTTATGTCAATGTTTTATGATACATGATATACAGTATTATATTTGTTTTAACTGTATAAATTTGCAGTTTAAATAACATTCATGAAAAATGTAATGAAATTAAAACAAATATAAATCATTGTTCAGCAAAAAAAGAATAGAATAAATAAAAGCACAAGTTGTTGGAAAGTATGTATAAGGTGTCAATTATAAGTAAGTACTGTGTTAAAGCTTATAATAGCACCAATTGAATCAACACAAACAACATTTCTGAGGGAAAATATTAATTATAAGTAAGCTTACACTTATTCTAAGTTAGATCCGCTATTGTATGCTGTTGCCGTATGGCAACATATCATAAAGTACCTTAAAATAATATTTTTTTCCAATTTTTTTTTTTTACAGCACTTCAAGTTAAGCCATTCTTAGAAAAGAAAAAGATTCAAATATTTTTTTCTATAGGTCTATCATAATGCATGCGGTAGAGGGTTAAATATAATTTATACAATTACTATGCTAGAATGGGTTTGCAAATACAACGGTTGCACATTAGGCAAGGCAAGGCAAGGCAAGTTTATTTATATAGCACATTTCATACACAATGGTAATTCAAAGTGCTTTACATAAAAGAAAAGAAAAAAAATAATCACAACAATAAAACAAGGAAT
>NW_015656153.1:242290-243990 GCF_001515625.1 Sinocyclocheilus rhinocerous | reverse complement strand
TTTATACATCATGACAGTTTGTACTTGCATGCAGTATAAGTAATTGAATGGAATATCCCAGGTAAGCAATGAAGTGCAACAATTTACCACACTATTTCTCCCACACTTTTACATTAAAGTAGTTTGGCTAGGGAGGCAATTTCATCAAAAAAATGTCACTAAAAGACAGTAACTGAACAAAAATGCAACTTTAACAGATCAGGTAACAGCCCAGCTAACAAAATATGTTCTAAAAACTTTTCTGACATTACCTATGAATGTTTTTTAAAAGTTCAAAACATACAGGGTTTTTTTATGTATTAAGAATGTTTCTTCTTAGTTATGTGAACGTTGGAGGAACAATCCATTTTAATAATTTTGAAAACATTATGAGACTGTTACATTTGAATGTTAACACACCCATTTTTTCTTGGTTTTGCAAACGTTAGAGGAACATTCCATGCTATTATTTTGAAACCATTATGAAAATGTTATTTCTGAATTTTTCCAGGTTTTTTTATTGAGAACCTTTTTCTTCTTGGTTATTTAAACATTAGGCAAGGCAAGTTTATTTGTATAGCACATTTCATACACAATGGTAATTCAAAGTGCTTTACATGAAAGAAAAGAAAATAATAATAAAAAAAATAATCACAACAATAAAACAAGGAATTTAAAAACTTTGAAAATGATTTAAAAAAAATTTATTTAAGAGGTTTAAAATTAATTTAAGAAAACGATTATACATAGAATATAGTGCAATCAGTTCGGACATTGCACAGTGCTCATTCAATAAATGCACAGCTAAACAGATGAGTTTTGAGTCTTCATTTAAATGTGACTAATGTTTTAGCACATCTGATCTCTTCTGGAAGCTGATTCCAACTGCGGGCGGCATAATAACTAAAAGCGGACTCCCCTTGTTTTGTGTGAACCGGACCCTTGGTATTTCTAACTGACTCGATCCTAATGATACGAGTGGTCTGTTAGGTTTATAATCAGTGAACATATCTGCTATGTATTAAGGTCCTAGGCCATTGAGTGATTTATAAACGAGTAAAAGTACTTTATAAGCGAATATCATTTATTATCTTAATGAGCGCTGTCTCTGTGCTGTGATGCGGTCACAGCACAGAGCATTATAATAATTCAGAAGACTAGCTTGTTAGGTACCAAATAATCTTCTTCCCTCCTTTTATAGCAATCAGTCTGCTCTTACAATCTAAGGCCCTGTCCACACGAACGTGGTTATTTTTAAAACCGCATCATTTTCTACGCGGTTTGGCCGTTCGGCAGCACCAGTTCACTGAAACCGAACATTTTTGAAAAAGCCTGCCAGGGTGCACTTTGCAAAACACAAAATTTATGTCATTGCCAAAACTTTTGGCCACGACTGTATATATTATAAATATATTTCCCACAAACTAACAAATATATATTTGTATAGAGTATTTTTTTCCCTTACAATAACCTGAGTAGGGGGCTGTTGACACAGATCACATTTTTTTATATAAATTTGAAGATGTTTCATGTTTGGCATTAGAAGTTCAATTCAATTCAATTCAAGTTTATTTGTATAGCGCTTTTTTATGATACAAATCGTTGCAAAGCAGCTTTACAGAAAATTAAGTTTCAACAATATATTTCATAGTAGCTTATCAGTGGTGACTATGTCAGTTAATGTACATATGGCAGAAATGTACGGAAAAATCTATTAAAGA
>NW_015656153.1:171386-240759 GCF_001515625.1 Sinocyclocheilus rhinocerous | reverse complement strand
TAGTAGCTTATCAGTGGTGACTATGTCAGTTAATGTACATATGGCAGAAATGTACGGAAAAATCTATTAAAGACGTAATCAAACAGACGATGAACACTATTAACAGCAATTATTATATGTTGCAATCAAACTTATAGCAAAATTTGGTAGTTCTGTATGTTGTTTCAGGGTTGGCATCAAGTGAAGAAGTGTCAGTGAAAGATATTGAGCTTACCAAGCTGTGCCAGCAGCTTCCTCTGTTCCTCCAGGATCTCACTCTGGGACATCGCCTGCAACTTTGTCTGATTCTCCTCATGGATTTTCATTGTCTCCATGGCACTATTTGCAATCCCAAGTCCTTGACCCGTAAGTAGCACAGGGCCACCAACACGGTCTGTAACAGAAGCCCAATCAGAAATCAAGCATGCTTTAGTTAACCATGAAAAACTTTGTAGAATGTGACAGCACTTACCCATTACATTTGACTCAGGTCGCTCAGTCTCCATATTCTCCAATGGTGAGAAGCTCACATGTCTAGATGCAGAAGACTGATCTCTAGTCTCTGAACAATTTAAAGACTGAACATCTTCATTCTTAGCCCTTTGTGCTGCAATTTGACGTGCAAAAATACTTTTTCTTCCTTTAGGAGCTCTTTCCTGCCCCTAAGCGCAGTGAGAAATACAGAAACGTCAGAGAAACAAACAAGCTGGGAGGGATTTGTATGCATGTATAATATTTGCTCACCTCACTTTCCATTACAGATCTATGTAAGACTTTAGGGAAAGCAGTGCCTGTGATACACGGGAGCGACACAGGTACTGAACTCGTGTCCCTCTCCTTTAGGAAGACATAAACAATAAGCATGGCACTGGCATGTTGACATTCAGTCAAACAACAGGAACACTGTAATAAATGTGACTCACAATGATTCTAGATAGGACAGCACTGATGTGGGTATCATGTCTGTCCAGTCGCTCTCCTGGGTCCTCATCTTCAAAACGCACCCGCTCCTGTTTGAAGCGTGACTTCTTTGGAGGTGCAGGGGTCAAGGTGGGAAGCTCATCTGGAAGATCTGAAGGTGTAGATTAAATAATTTCAGTACAAGGTTAATATAAGTTTGTTTTATATCAGCCTGATCTTATTTAAGCAGGTCTAATGAAACTCATCATTCAATTTGTTCAAGAAAGAAATGTTTAAAGATAACTGACAGAACGCTCAGAAATGTCTAACCTACCTTCTATAGTCACAACATCTCTCTGGTTTCTCTGATCCTGTGCATCAGCTGCGGCAGCGTCTCCTCTGCGTTTATCAGGGCGCTTCGCTACAGCGACAGTGGACTGACCGCCCGCCGCCAGAAGCTCCTGCTGCTCCCGGAGCAGATCCGCCTCGCTGTCCGTGGGCTTGGGACGCCGCAACATCCCAGCTCCCGAATTAACACAAGGGCGTCTAATGGTTCGGAGGAGACTGTCAGTAATAATAATGATTCAAGATTTAGCTCTCAAATTTGCCATTTCATCTTGCACTTCACTGACTGACAGTCTGAAAGTTTTCTTGTTGGCTTGCAGAGGATAATATGCACATTTCCAGCAAGTTTCTAATATTATTAATAATCAGCCCGTGATCAGCACAGCAATGATGGAAATATTCCTTTATTGTAAATCCAGTTAGGTCATCTATCAGCTATTTGACTGAATATGTACAATAACCGCACAGCCACAACCAACACATGTAGAGTTTACAGACGTAACTCCATTTCCGGGTTATGTGTAGCCATTACAAAATAAAAGCCTTTCGGTTTAAGAGCTTTTTTTTACATAAAAGATTGCATCGTTATTAAATTATATAAATATATAATATAACACAAAATAATGCATTTAGTTTTATTATATATTCTTAATTTTCTTTTTATTTACATCACTAGAACCTTATTTTATTTGCCCTTTTCTATCGTCGAAATTATATTAAAATATACTATAATATTAATTTATTTTATATAAAAAATATTAAATAATAAATATAATTTTATAAATATATCAACGACGAAGAGGCTTGATATAAAGGATAACAGAAATTATATTTGAACAAGAATATCCTAAGAGAAGCTTTATTATAGAGATATTGTCTTAAAATGCATGTCTGAGTAGTATCTCTGGCTTTCCTCTGATCACTTTGGCAGTTTATACATGTAGGTACATCTGTTTATCATCACATAGGCTTATGTTTATCATTATTCTGTCTAATAAGTTCATATATTAGCAGGGAATTGACTTTTAAAACATTTATACCCTATAAAATGCTTAATATTTAATTAGTAAGTTAGAAATTAGTTAATTCTTGTTAAATTTGTTGAATATCTTCACGGACAATATTTATGACAAACATGGCAAAACAAGCAACATCTTTATCTAATTATGCTGATCGCATCTCGCGCAGTTCAGCGAGTTAAGTAAATACAAATCAAAGAATCAGCTTCGGTCTCCATGAGACTTTGGAGAGCAGTTGTCGTTTTTTTTCTTCTCCGTCCTCCGCAGTCTCACCGCGGTCTCCGCCCCCCAGTCTGCCTGAATGGGAACACCCAGAGCGGGATCCCCGACGTTCCTGGCATCCATCCCAAACACAGCACCGCCGGACAAAACAACGTCCTGTTGAAGCGTGTTTCATTGAGAAAAGCGGCGTATAGCAGATAACATATTTGACTGCAATGTTACACCTGCCGCAGGATGTTGTCTCTAGATCTGGAAACTGATACTACTGCGGAGGACACAGCGCCAAGCACCCCAGATGGTGGCGCGGAGACACCGGCCAGTCTCGATGTGCTGGAAGAGGTATGAGATGAGTCTTATGAGTAGGCTACTAGATGTACCATAGTCATCATGGAGATGGGATTTATGCATTATAACGCCTTGTAGACTCTAATTGTCTTAGTGTGGTTTGACTTGTTCCAGTAAAAGGCTGGTCACAGTAAAGGTATGTCTGGGATTGAGAAAATGTTATTGTAAATTCACTTACATTTGTTGTTTAAAAGAAACTGGGTTTTTGTTCCCCAAGCAATTCCTCTGCTTCCAATTGATGCATAAACTTTATGGTGCACAAGTTATTGATAATCATCCATAATGAAACTCTGAGTTCTTTGCAGTATAGTCAAAGATCACTGACTGCAGATCCAGATTAATAAACCCACTAGGATGCAATGCTTTAATCTAATTTAGGCTGTATATGGTTTACGCTTTAATTATTGTGGTGGTATTAAAATCATGCTACTGCTTGATGTACAAATTCCATAATGACAATAAATTTGACAAGACTCCAAGAAGGACAAACAGATCAGGTATAGCTCTAAATCTGTTGTCATATTCACTGCACTCAGCCGATTTGTGCATTGATCAACACCTTTGTAATACACTGCTGTAATTATGGAATTGCCACTGTGGAAAAGATTATATGCCTGTTAGCTTGAGAATCACCCTCACCACAGGGAGTTAGAGCAGATATGTTTAACTCAGTATTTTGGATAAAACCTTTCATATATCACGCTAAATAGCCTGCCACTGTTGCTGATTCCAACCCGCATCTCTGATATTAATTTTATTAGTGCATATTGCCTTGTAAAGCCTTCTGGTATGGCCTGCCAGTTCTGTGAATGTCCCTCAGCTCATCTTTCACACAAATCCTGCTTGCTGAATCTCAGAACTGTGATTTGATCTTCTCTAAAAATTAAATTTAAACTGGTACGTCGATTTCACTTGGTATTTTTAGATGTTATTCTTTATCTACAGCAGTAAACTACTATATATACACTTTTAAAAATGCTGGGTTAAAAAGGGACAAACCCAGCTATTGGGTTGTTTTGACCCAGTGGTTGGGTTCAAAACAACCCAACCGCTGGGTCAAAACAACCCAATAACTGGGGTTTTCCCTTTTTTACCCAGCGCTGGGTTATATTTAACCCAGCATTTTTTTGTACAAATTACTGTCATTGATTTACATATTTTATGGGTAATTTGAAATTAACAGTCCAAGCAAAGCTTTCACTAAATCATACTATAGAATACTGTAAATTGTACTGCATATTGTACTGTAAAATATGAAGAAACTGCAAGAATCTCAGTGTTGTGTGTGTGTGTAAGTTTGAGAGAACAGACTTTCATGAGTTTAACTGTGTGTGTGTGTGTGTGTGTGTGTGTGTGTAATTTCTGACAGATCATGAAGAGGAACCTGAATAATGTGAAGAGACTGGGTCAAAACAACCCAATAGCTGGGTTTGTCCCTTTTTAACCCAGCGCTGGGTTATATTTAACCCAGCATTTTTTAGAGTGTACAAATTTACTGCTGTAGATAAAGATAACGTCTAAAAATATCAAGTGAAATCAACATTATTAGGCTATATCACATTATTAAATATATTAATTACGCTGCACAAATTTGATTTAATAAAACATTTAATTTCTTTAACTAAAAACTTTATTGAAGAGGATTCAAGTAGGCTGGTGAAGGAATGTTTGTTGTTAGTATTTTAATTTTGAGCAGTTGCTTCAAATTAAACTTCATTTTAGAGATGGTACCACAGTAAACCGACAAACAAAATCAGTGCCCCACATTCGGTATTCCTTAAGTCATTATCAAGTTTCATGTAATCTGCTTAGGCATCTTAGATCACAACCATATTATGTCCAAAGTTTCACTTATCCAACAGCAGTGAGGCTAAGAGCAGTTTTTCTACAGTATGCTTTTGAATGGCTGACTGTTAGCTCTGTCACAGTATTCTCTTTCATGTGGGATTTCCATTATTGATGTTGCACCTCACTCTCCCCTCTTTAAAAGCCTTTCAACCCTTATAAATATCAGAAGCTGTGGTATTAGCTGCTGAAATGTACAGACACTTATGGGACAACAGCATACTTTCTCAACTCAGATATCATCTGAGTCCATTTTATATTCAAAACACAAACTTTTCAGATTTTGGATCAGTTAAGTTAAATAAAATTAGCCTCTTAGTATGTTTTATTCAGTGAACTTTCAGTAATAACTGACATTTTCATCATAATTTGTATTCAGAAGCTCAGCACCCTTGAGTGAGATTCAAACCCACAAACTCAGAATTAGGAGCAAAGATCCTTTTCCACTTACAACTTCTGTGCATTGCCAAAGATGTGTACCAAGTCCAGAGTTAGCACACAAAAGCATTGCTGAGCTACTCTCCTGCAGGTTTTGATTTTGAATATAAAAAAATCAATTTGATAGATTTTGTCTGGCATTGATTGAAGACACAAGACAAAGTTGCAATGACATCCACCATATTTTGCTTCATCCATATCATTGCCTGGATTCACAGTGCTCTATGATTTTCACGATGTGGAAGAGAAGGCAGAAATTGTGGAATAGCATCATAAAAATGGAATTACCTGTAAAATGTTCAAATGGTTAACCAGTTTAATAGACATAATCTGAAGACTTCGTGCCAGGATGTACTGTAAGTAATTAAGTCTGAACTGAGGGATTGCAACAAATCCTTAGTCTTGTCAGGCCCCACTTTCTCACATAGATCTATATATCCCTAAGGGTTTACTGTCAGAGCATTGTCTGCACTTTATTTGAAATAGACTCAAATGAATGTCCATTGCAGATACAACTATTTGAAAATCTGGAATCTGAGGGTGCAAAAAAATCAAAATATTGAGAAAATCGCCTTTAAAGTTGTCCAGATGAAGTCCTTAGCAATGCATATTACTGATCAAAAATGAAATTTTAGTTTTGATATATTTATGGTAGGAAATTTACAAAATATCTTCATGGAACATGATCTTTACTTAATATCCTAATGATTTTTGCCATAAAAGAAAAATCTATAATTTTGGCCAATACAATGTATTTTTGGCTATTGCTACAAATATACCCCAGCGACTTAAGACTGGTTTTGTGGTCCAAGGTCACATATGAGGTTTGCAACCCTGCTAAAATATGGGATATTTCCTAGCAAAAAATATTAAATCTATCTACCGATCAAAAGTTTGGTGTCAGTAGGATTTTGTAATGTTAGCTTGTAACACTCCAAAGAGAAAGGAAAACTTGAAATCGCATCATATGACCCCTTTAAGACCTTCGTTCATCTTTGGAACACAAATTAAGATATTTTTTTTATGAAATCGGAGAGCTTTCTGACCCTCCCATAGACAGCAACGCAACTACCAAGATCAAGGCCCAGAAAGGTAGTAAGGACATCTTTAAAATATGTGACATCAGTGGTTCAACCGTAATTTTTTAAAGCTATGAGAATACCTTTTGTGTGCAAAGAAAACAAAAATAGTGACTTTATTTAGCAACTTCTTATCTTATCAAAGCCTGTTTACAAAGTCTAGCATGTTTACATCTGCCAAATGCCAATGTCTGTATACAGTGTGTGCATATATATAAATTTATCTTGTAATATTTATACACAAACATACATCATACATATATTTATTTTACCCTCTGCACAACTCTGTATACAGTGGATTGATTTGAATAACTTTAATGTACTTTAAGTGTGCACCAAACATACATTAATGTAATATACAAGTATCGGATCGGGACTCAGTATCAGCAGATACTTAATATTCAATGACTTGGATCGGGGGCACAAAAAACCTGATCGGGACATCCCTAGTAATTTTTTTTTTTCATTATTCTATTTAGCTTTAATTCTTTTTTAAGTTTTAGTCATTTTAGTACTTCAACTTAAACTTATTTCAGTTAGTTGGTAAGGCAACATTTCTATTTTTGAATTTTTCAAAATACATTTTTTAAGTTTTTCATATAATATTTATATTTATTATTTTATTGTTATTTTTCAGCTTTATTTCAATTACCAAAAACATTGTTTAATAGTTTTAATTTTAGTTAACAGCACTGATCTAAAGATATTTTATCCTTTTGTCCAATATCATTTCCTCATATAAGTGACATTAAATCTCTGATGGTTTGTATTGTATTCATTACCTCTTGTTTTCTTATTCACAGTATTCCCAGCAAGCCTGTGTGCCTTACTGTGCATTCACACCGCTGCCGTCGAGCGCGTCAAAAATCGCTCTGGCCGCCCTGCCAACAACGCTGTAGAAAGATTCGTGGACGCTCTGACGTAGATCGAATGCTTCTCTTGTATTTAAAGGGGTCGCAAAGCAAACACGCTTGTTGATCTTGTGCAGACTGACCACAAGTAGGGTAACTTTAAGTTAACCTCATTAAATATTGCTGTGGACAAAGTATTAAGATCCTTTACCTCATAATGTATAAAGCACTAATACCACACTGTAAAAATACTCTGATACAAGTAAAAGTCCTGCATTGAAAATGTTACTTAAGTAAGTATAATCAGGAAAATTGATTTAAAGGTTTAAAAGTCAACAGGGACTATTATACTATTATTTATTATATCATTAGATTATTATTTCTATAACGTTAATGCACATCAGCAACTCACCAGGAACACCAACAATCTCAGACACCTTGGTCCACGCATACATTTTTTATGTATGTCCCTGTACGCAAACAGGGACACGTCATAGATTATTGGGAAACCCGCCACAGCAATAATCAACCTCTCCTCCATTTTGCTTGGGAACTAATGTGGTCAGAACCAAAGTTTACAGGACTGCGTTCTCTGGAATCTCTCAAGCGGTGGACTTCTACGTTCCGATTGGTTGCCGCCGAACCGTCATAGCTCATTACCATAAAGTTGACCTTATTTCAACTCTCCTCGACGCCCTCAACGTCCAAGTCGCGCCGCTGACTTCTGGCCACTTTGACGCTCTCGACGGCGGCGGTGTGAACGCATGGTTGCAATATGTTTATTACTTTTTCTCTTTCTCATTATTCCTTGTAGCAATGGCCAATAAAGCAGTCCCTAAGTGCCTCTATGTGCCGCGAGACGCACTGGCGATGCCTCCTCCTTTCGCTGCTCATGTACAGCTGCCTGGGTGCCGTGACCTGGTGTCAGCTCACCCAGGTCACCAAGCTGAGCTTCGATTCCTCCAGTACTTCCCTCACAGCCTCAATGAACTCTCTCAGAGGAGGAGGTCGCGCCATGATATACCACGACAGCCCTTGCTCTGATGGTTACGTGTACATCCCCTTGGCCTTCCTGCTCATGCTCTACGCCGTTTACCTTATGGAGTGCTGGCACTGTCGCGCCCGCAGCGAGTTACAATGCAAGGCCAACGTTGAGAGCGTGTATGACAGGGTTCTGCGCATGCGTCAAGCCCGACCGTGCGTATGGTGGAAAGCCATCAGTTACCATTTCGTACGCAGGACTCGACAAGTAACGCGTTACCGGAATGGAGACGCCTACACAACCACGCAGGTTTATCACGAGCGTGTTAACACACATGTAGCCGAGGGCGAGTTCGACTACAGTTGCTGCGGAATGAGAGACGTCTCGCGCAACTTGCGCGGACTGGAGGGTCACGCGGCGACACGGTTGCATTTCTCCAAGTGCTTTAGCTTCACAGGAGCAGGACCTGAAAATGCTTACCTCAACCAACGAGCCAGGTTCTTCTCGGAAATCGAGGGACTGGATGACTACATGGAAGCCCGCGAAGGCATGCTGCTGAAGAATGTCGACTTTAAGGAGCACCTCATTGCTTACGTGGATCCCGACCAAATGCCGTGGTACACCTCGCGGGTCACCTTCTGGTTGGCGGCTCTCCTCATGCTCTCCTGGCCACTGCGAGTCCTGATCGAGTACCGCACGGCGTTTGTGCAATACCAAGTCGAGAAAATCTTCGGACTAGAGTATAGCAACAACAGTCCATCTCCAGAAGCCGACGCCACCACGAGAAACACTCGCTACGGCCTTCCAAGAGCAGAAACGGTCGACAGTACGGAGCTGGAATGGCACATTCGCTCAAACCGCCAGCTTATACCAAGCTACTCAGAGGCCATGCTGATGAACCTGGGGACTTCTGGGTCAAACCACAGAGACAGCATCTCCTCCAACCAATTGCTGTTAGACAGCTGCTCAACGCAGAGCTACGGGACACTGGTGCAGAACTGTGAGCACTGTTGCCAACACGAAGGCGGGCAAAGACGGCCGACTATCAGCTCTAGCTGTTCCTCCATCTTCTCTCGCCACACCTTCCACTCCCGTTTGTCCCTGGACACCTCGCACTTCTCGCTGTGCCGCATGTACGGCTCCAGGCGCACCGTGGGACTGTGGAGGAGCCACAGTAGTACACTTACAGAGCGCTGCGGCCCCGATGAGCAGTGCTGCAGGTCTTACACCAGTCAGCTTGCGCTTAATGACAGCCCGCCGAACTACCAAGATGCCCGCTTCTTCCCAGTCCTCATTGTACATCGGCCTGAGGGCTGTGGGGACTCCTCTGAGGTGAGGAGATATTATGTTCGGAGAGGCTCCTGTTGTGTGGAGACTTCGGTTTAAAGTGGCTTGAAGTGGTCAAGCTGACTAATTCAGCGATAGAAAACATTTGTTAAACATTATTATTTGCACTATGCAGAAAGTGGACTTGATGGCTGTTGCTTGATGCCGAACTGATGAAGTGTATTCTCTGAACCGTCTTGCTCTAACAGCTAACATGTGCAAAATTAGAAATGTGGCTTATTCAGTGCAGCACTGAAGACTGTTTTTGTTTACATTTTGATTTCAATTAAAGGGCTGGATTGAAATGATCAATAAATAGAACCAGTTTTTCATACTATTTATGAACAGCTGGCTGACAAATATGCCAGCTTTAATAAATTCATATAAAAAAGAAAATCTTTCAACACATTACACATCTATTTTACGTCAAAAACATTGCTTGCATTGAATGTTTGTTGTCACTGAAGGATAGTGTTATGACTGCCGACTTGCTCTAAGAGAGAAGAGAGAAAATAAATTCAATAGCTGCCATTTTGCCTTTGTTACTAATCTTAAATGTTTTTTAAATAAATAAATAATTTTATAACAAGTTATATATAAATAACAAGTTATTTATGAATATATATATATATGAATATATATATATATAATTAAAGACAAAGATTATTATTATTTTAACTGTCATTTTCATTATTATTATTATTTTATTTTGTTAATGCTAATGAATATGAACACTGAATGAGTATGTTGGCATCAAGAATTGTCTTTGATGTCTGGTTTATATAAGCAAAGGTTGCATGGCAATTTGCTTACATTGTTGAGAGAGACTCATCATATAACAATCCCCCTTATGGCCTGACCTGTATGTTTGAAGTAAGGATGTGAGAAAGTCAAGAAATGCTGTTGAAATGGCAGTGACTGTTAAAAAATAGTGCAGAATAAAATTGCTCCAATGCTAAAACATGAAAATGTCTACCGACTATTTTATTTGCTTTTAAATTAATATTTTTCGCAAACAACTTTCTCTCTTTAAATTTATGCACTGACCCATAGCCTATATTTAGTGCTGAATGAAGCATGTAAGTGATTGTTTTCCTACCTCCAAAGAATAGAGCTTGGGAAACTACGTCACTGCGCATTGCATTCTGGGTAGTTGCGGCCATGTTTGGGGACACACTCGTCAGCTGTCAGGATATTAGTACACAGCGATAATAAACAGAAATAACAATGGACCGAACGATGATCAAGTGTAAGATTACATATAAAGAAAAACTCAACAAGGAAGCAAAGTTGCGGTACTTAGAAAAAATCAAGACAATCAAGGAACTCGATCCATACGAACTCAAAGAGTGGTCCAGTGATCTTAACGAGCTACCGCACGTAACCTTCCCTGATGTATTTTCTTACCTTGTTTGTGGTGGCAGTGCGTACACATTTGAGCAATTTAAAAATTATAAATAAATCTCTCGAGGCCCACCTGCAATTTACAAATGGATGGTGTTTATGCATAGGTAGCATGTTTAATGTAAGGCTGTCAAATCGATTAATTGCATCCAAAATAAAAGTTGTTTATATAATGTACGTTTTATGTATATATAAATACACATGCATATGAATATATAAGAAATATTTACATGTGTGTATACTGTATATAGGCCTACACATGTAAATATTTCTTATGTATGCATGTGTATTTATATACACATTTAAATATACACAGTACACAAACATCAATCACAAACTTTTATTTTGGATTTGATTAATCAAGATCAATTGATTTAACATCCATAGTTTATGGTTTCATTATAACAACGCTGGGGCACATATTAGTCAAGGCACAGCATACAGTCACAATCTTGTCCAGGAACGTCATGTCTTCACCTTGACATGGGAGTAACATGCTGACTGGTACAATTCCGTTTAGTATGGTGTACTTTGTGCGTACACATCCAATCACCCTCTCCACATGAACCCTGAGGTGAGCTATCCGGCATGTTGCCTCCAAATCTTTTGCATCCAGCTGACTGCGTCCTCTTGTGAATGCAGGTATTTTCACTTCTGCACACGTGAGTCCAACACGGTCTCTGATGTCAAATCCGCGATCTGCCAACACCAAGTCCCCAGGCAATAGTTTATTAAGAAGACCACTATTCTCAGTCACATGCTTGTCACTGACACGACCTCCCCACCCTTGGGAAATGAAAGAGATAGATCCTCGTGGTGTAATGCCAAGGAGATACTTTAGGGTGTGCTGGTGTTTGTAGTGGGAAAATGTCTGCGCTCTAGCTTTGAGATTTGATGCTCTTTCAATGCGAATTTCAAAGCAGCCCACAATAACTGCTACTCGATTGCCAGAAGCCTCTATAAACTGATGTGGCATGGTGGCCTGCATGCAATGTCTCTCTGGCCAGTGCACCAAGGGTTTGAGATGTTTAAACATTGTACCTACGGTATCTCTGAATGTGGTGGACACAGTCTTTCGGTCCACAGAGAAGAGGTATGCAATGTGCTGTATTGGGAGATTCATCCTGAGGCGCATCAGTGTTGAAAGGAGCATCTGAAAAGGTGAGAGTTTTCGGCCAGTCTGTGGCAGGCAGGGAAGAAGCTGTTTCAACACACCCATCAGAAGCGCAAGACATGGAAGCCCAGTGTAGTACTTCACCTTTGCATCATCATCTTTAAAAGAATCCTCATCCATCTTCTTTTGAGCAAGCTCTTCCTTCAGTCTCCTGTTCTCCTCCAACAAGCAGTTAATTTCAGCACGCCTGCAACTACAAAGATGGCATTCCTGCTGTTCTGCAGTGTTGTAACTTGAGTCTGCGTCATCCATTTGTGAAGCATCATCTGCTGTTGCAGCTTCATCCATCAGTCTCTGGCCAGCTACATCTAGTGGTGCAGGTGCTGCATGATCCCCTGTGACAGATTGCAGTCTCCTTGTATTCCAGTTAAACTGCCCAGGGAGCGTTGCTTTAACTTCTGTGTGCCCGAGATGCAATGATGGTACCCAGTCAGGATCGCACTCTAGCATTTCATAGGCTGGCTTGCCTAAAAAGAAAAGATCAAATGATTTAATTAGTTATGTAGTTATTCAGCCAGTTACCCAGTGTTTGTCAGGATTGTGGGTAAAGATAAGGCAAGGACTCAAATGCAGAAAGCAAAGGGCTTTATTACACAGACGAGAGCGCGCGAGCGCGACCCAAGTGAACTCGAACCGCACGCTCACACAAAAACAAGATACATGAGTGTCAGGGCCAAACCAGACCAAAGTGACAGAACCCTAAAGTTAGCGGTGTAACAACAACTCCATGTTTGCACTGCTAGTGGTAAAAACAACAACAACAAAAAGTTAGACGTGTTTTGTTTATAACTTACCTTAAACTAACTTTGTGAAAATGCTGTGAACGAACAAGCGTGTTTCGGGAAATGTTGTTGAAGGTAATGGTTTTCCTTCTTACTGCTGCTACCCAAGTCATGCGACGCCGCTTTGTTAACTCTGAGACCTGAGATCCAAGGTGCTGTTTCCAGGCAGGAAAGCAGAAAAATCTCAATCCATTTGAGATTCGGTTTCCACGCCGGTGTTCTGACGATTTGTACCCTGTCAGATTTTGCTACCTCCCATTAAAACAGATGATAGCATAATTCGATAGCGAAAAGTGCTACCTATCAGATTTAGCTTCCAGCATGATATTAATAAAGTGTGAGGCTTTATTAACATGTACACCTACCCCAACCCTAAACCTACCCTTACAGTAGGATAAATACAGTGTTGGTAGCATAATCTGATAGGTAGCATTATTTGTCAGAACACCGGTCGTGAGTGCGATTATGGCAGCTAATTACACAACAAGCTTTCACCATTGATACGTATTTTTAGCTGTACAAAGCAAACAAAAGTGTCTATCACCAATCCAACACTGCTGTGTCCCTAAGTCCCAAAATGCATTGCGTTGCTGACGTCACGTTCCCAGAGACATCTGTTTCGGGAGTAAATAATGAATGCTGTAGTAGGCTATTTCGTAATTTTTAAGTCAATCTCGTGAGGGGAGTGAGGGGGTTTATGCATGTAAGTAAATGATGACACAATTACAATGACGTAAGAACGTTACTGAAAGTTTTACAATTTATTAAGATGTTGTTTACAACAAAGTGAATGCATCATGTAGCCTAATGATGACGCATTCATATGATGACACATAAAATCATGTCGCCACCTACTGGCCCCTAAAGACCCCTAATATGAATTAGTAGATTAATCTTTTTGGTTAACTGATTCAAAATATTTGACTCACTGGGATGAATCAAATCTCCACAGCGGTCGCTCTGCAGCCAAAACAAGCTCGTCTTGTTGCTATGCCAACATCTGAGAGTTGCCAGAGCTGTAGTAACTTTACCTTTGTCAGCGAACTGCTTTTCTTTTTTTCTTTGATATAAACTGCTTTGAATAATAAAAACTTTTCAGCGTGAGCTCTGATGTGATTTGTGCAGTTTGTCGGTAGGTGACTTCTCATAATAGCCAAAGTTGCACTTTTTTATTTTAATTTGTGTATGTATTTTTACTTTTTATTTGTTTGTTTATTTATTTTGCACCTTTATCATTTTCAATGGGTTCTTTTTATGTAGTGGTTTAAAACGGTAGCCAGATTTCTTTTGTTTTTAAGCCAGCAGGCTTTAAGAATCAAATAATCAATTTCTATTTGATCATCGTTTCCTTTTATAGACGATTTCTCATAAGGCCTCACTGGGAATCATGAATTTACAGCATGTAAAATGGAGACCAGAGCACCACAGCAAGCGCAGAGAGGACCGTCTGTACAAACAGCTTCTGAATAATGCAAGCCAGATCCTTTCTTTCTCCAAAGAAGTTATGGACGAGATGGGGGCCATTTCATACAGAAAAGCTGACTTTAGCTGGCTTTTTCATGCCACAGGCCCCTTAGCACCAGTTACCAGATTAAAGAAAATAAAGAGGCATGAGAACAATGAAATAGCCTGCAACATCACTCGTTTAACCCAAGAAGGCAGAATTTCAGTACAGACTCCTGTAGTGAACACTAAGGTACCTTTCTTGAGTCTTAGTGATCAAAACAAGATGTATGATGTGTTTAGAATAACAAATGCGTGCACACCTGTCTGAAGGAATTCTCAACAGAGGATTGTGAAGCCCAGAGCAGCAGGTGGCAGGAGTTTGCACAAAATAAGACGGGGCAACTATTACAGCTGAGGAAACAACACAGGCAGGACTATTACTTCATCATTTCTAAATACATCACCCTTAAAGGGATAGTCCACCAAAAAAAATTACATTCTATCATCATTTACTCAATCTCATGTCGTTCCAATCTTGCACTATTTTCTTTCTTCTGTGGAACATAGAAGAAAATGTTTTGAAGAATGTAGGTAACCAAACAGTTTCCGTTCGTTTTCCCTTCCATTGTATGGACAAAAATACTGTGAAAGTCAATGGGAACCGAAACCGTTTGGTCACCAATATTCTTCTTTATTTGTGTTCCGCAGGAGATAAAATGCATACAGGTTTGTAATGACACGCGGGTGAGTAAATGATGAGAGAATTTTCATTTTTGGGTGGTGCATACTGTACACCTACTTAGTCCAAGGCCTAAGCCACACTTGTATAGATTTTTGAGGTCTCTGTCCTTATTTAACAGAATACCAGGTTATGTGCTCTCTCCAGTAAGCACAGATCTGCAGAACCGCTTAAATAAGACAGCAACCACTGTGACCACCAAGCACATTGAGATCCCACAGGCCCCTCGGCTACAGGACATCTTGAATCCACGTGCTGTCACAAAGAACGTCTCTGAACAGGAGATCTTCTCAGGTAGACTTACACATGTATCTTGAATGTGAATGTTTACTTGCAGTTGAAGAACAGTATTAGAGTTAAAAATGTCATTGTGACATGGAAAGCTGAAAGATTCATATGTGCCTCAAATGTTTACATTTCTGTCTTCCATTTGCTTTAGCAGGAACTGGTAGAGCTGTAAGAGCAGAACAGCCAGGGATGGGCAAAGATACATCAAAATGTATTTTAAAACTAAATCAGCACCCTGATAAAGAGGTTGACTGGCACAAAGTATTTTATGTATTTTGAAAATACAAAAATACTAATCTTAAATGTATTTAAATACAAATTACATTTGATTTTTGCCGAAGGCTTTCAAATACAAAATAGTATTTTGTATTTCAAATACGTATTTTAAATACATGTATCTGAAATACTGCCCATCCCTGAGAACAGCAATGGATGGATCAGCCCATCAAAATTGACCATGTCCTCAAGCAGGGTCTCAGACCTCCTGACTTCAGCGGACAGGACCCTGAGATGCCCAAACAGTCTATGGCTGAACTTTCCACACTTCGCTATGCAGTTGATCAACGGAGGAATGCCTGCAACATCAGTAGGTGTTTCTTTTCACAGCTCTGTGCGCAATACAGGGGCGCCACTATGGTTTCTGGGCCCCCTGGACAGCATATTCAATCGCATTCCGGGAAGGTCCCCCTTGGGAGAGATCGCAATCGGTTCCCCTCGGTAGAAATCGTGTTTCCCCCTTGGGGGCCCCCCTCCATCGTTGGGCCCTTAGAATCGTCCTAACCTCCCCCACCCCAGCCCACCCACATACTGTAACTTATTATCAATGGTTATATTTATAGTCTATTAATAAATTCCACTTTTATTAAGTTTATTAAGTAATACACTTATGAAAAAAAAACATTGTTAGACTTACCTGAGATTTGTTAGCTATAGATAGATATCCAGTGTGTTATTTGCAGGAAAGCACCTTGGATACCTGCATACATTTTATTGTTTTGCATCGATTGTTCACATGGAAACTCCTTTTGAAAAATCATTATTTGTTTCATCTAGAGTTGCCCTTGCAGAGAGTGACCATCGAGGGCCTAAAAAGGGCTCTTAGTGACCCCTAATTACCCAGTGCGGCTGGAGGCCATCTTAACTTGTGCATTGGGAGCAATTAATGGACCACAAGAAGAGCTTGACCCAGGCAAAGCAGGCTAATCTGTCAGCTAAAAACACATTTTTCAATGCATACAAAATATATCGTAACATAATACAATATACTATTCAAAAGTTTGGGGTCAGTAAGAATTCATACTTTTATTCAACTATGACGCATGCTTGATCTGAAAAGAGCTGTTTTTGACAGGGTAAAAAATTTGTTTTTTACACTACCATTGATAAATTTTAACCAAACTATGTTACAGACTTTTCATTAAGACCCTAAAGAATCATATCAACTTGTGGAAAATGGGCATCCTATGACCCCTTTAATCAAAAGTAACAGTAAAGAATTTTACACTACTAAAAAATACATATTTCAAATACTGTAAATGTTGTATTTTACGTTCTATTCATCACAGGTTTCCACAAAAATATTAAACAGCACAACTGTTTTTAACATTGCTAATAATAAGAAATGTTTCTTGAGCAGCAACATCAGCATATTAGAATGATTTTTGAAGGATCATGAGACACTGAAGACTGGAGTAATGGCTGCTGAAAATTCAGCTTTGCCATCACAGGTATAAATGACATTTTAAAATATATTCAAATAGAAAACAGTTTTAAATTGTAAAATATTTCACAATACTGTTTTTACTGTATTTTTTTATCAAATAAATGCACACACACACACACACACACACACACACATATATATATATATATATATACATACATACATACTGTATATAATATGCAAACCCTTTTAAAGCATTAATTAAATAAGGTAGAAAATAAATAAATAATAGTGTATTAATAGTGTAAAATTACTCAAAAACTGATAGCTAATTCCTTCTTTGCTCAGGTCAACATAGTAAGGGATGCAAATTGAAGGCAGATCCTCAGGACCTGCAGGCTCTCATTGTCTCAGCGCTTGATGACCCAGTGAAGAGAGTTCAGATGGCTGCTGCAGTGTGCCAGTATGCCATGAGGACACCTAACGCTCGCGCCAGAGACATACTACGAAGCACTTTGAAGCAGGGTCTGTGGAAGGATACCAATGCCTGAAACCAAAAAATGTCAACTAAAATAACTTAAATTACTAACAAACATTAATGTCACAGGTAAAGCCATCTGTTCTACTCAGATGTTGACTCTAAATGACCATCATATGTTATGACTCAGACCCTTCTGGCACAGGTGCAAACAGCTGGGTGCTTGGCGATAGACGGTGATGCGAGTCAAGCTGTCATACAGAGACTCCTGTCACAGCACCTTCTCAGAGACGCTCCTTCAGATCACGAGCAGTCAATGATGCTTCACTCCAACATTAGCAGCAAGACTGAGTGACTCTCAGTAGTTTTTGAGTAAAAGATTATATCATTTATGCATGCACGAGGTAAACTAGTTTATCTTATTCACATAAAATCATTTTTCATACACCACTGTTTAGAAGTTTGGGGTTTGTAAAATTTAGTTTTTGAAAGAAGTCTCTTATGCTGACCAAGGCCGCATTTATTTGATCAAAAATATAGTAAAAACTACAATATTGAAATATTATTACACTTTAAACTTACTTTTTAATATATTTGAATCAATTTTGAAATGTAATTTATTTCTGTGATAGCAAGGCTGAATTTTCAGCAGTCATTACTCCAGTCTTCAGTGTCACATGATCCTTCAGAAATCATTCTAATATGCTGATATAGTGCTCAATAAATGTTTTTTTATTATCAATGTTGCCAATTAATATTTTTTGGGAAACCATGATTTTTTTGAGAATTCTTGGATGAATACAAAGTTCAAAAGAACAGCATTTATTTGAAATAGAAAAAAATTGTGCCATTATAAATGTCCTAACTGTTTGATCAATTTAATGCATCCTTTCTACTCAAACTTTTGCATGGTGTTTCCCATCCAGACACTAGTGCGCTCTCTTCTGGCACAAGAGTTAAACAGTGCTAACTGGAGAACACGGGTTCAGGCCTGTACTAGCATTGCACAACTCAGAAGTCCACTAAACAAGGTACCATGTAATTCCTCAGCAAATTTCAGACAACTGTCTACATATCTAATATCTCTAATGGTTGTAGAAAATACTATTGCTTTTCATGAAGGATCTTTGCAACAAACTGATATACATGATGTGGAACGACAGGAGTGGTGCCGTTCGTCACGCTGCAGCACTGGCTCTGAGTAAAATGGATGCGGCCAGAGAGATGCACAGTGAGCTGAGGTGACTATCTCTACCCAACATACATATCAGAGGGTTTGGATTTAGTTCATTCTTAACACGCAATATCTCCACAGTGCGAAGCTGGAGGAGGGTCCAACTGCTTGGCAGGTGGAAGCGCTGATTTTCATTGGTCAGCTCAATATAATGACACCCAAGCTACTGCCTACTTTTCTGCAGTGCTTTAATGATGACTTTGTGGCTGTGCGCAAACAAGCTTGCTTGACTGCAGCATCTCTAATGTTGGATGACCAGTTGGTGAGGAAGTAAAGCACAATAGATCTTTGATGGCATACGGACAATAAAAGACTGTGAAAAAGAAATTGAGGGTTCACTCAAATGACCACATAAAACATGTTCACAGGTCCTGGATCAGCTAATTAACCTGATTCAGAATGATCCATTGTGGGAGATGAAAGTGGAAGCTATTAATGGTAAGTGTGAAAATAAATTAAAGGAAGAGTTCACCAAAAAATGAAAAAAAATTGCTGAAAATGTATTTACTCTCAGGCCATCCATGATGTAGATGAGTTTGTTTCTTCATCGTGACAGAGACATTTAGCATTACATCACTTGCTCACCAGTGGATCTTCTGCAGTGAATGGGTGCCGTCAGAATGAGTCCAAACTGCTGATAAAAACATCACAATAATCCACAAGTAATCCACATGGTATCCAGCGAAAATATGAGTCCTCTATTTATAATACTGCTTTCTCCAGTGAAAACATCGTCTCAGCTGAATCAGGAGAGAAATATGCATAGATCAAGCACCGTTTACAAGCAAAAACAGTCCAAAGCAGTTCTAAACAAATGTCAATGGATTTTGATGTGAGAAGACAACAGGGGACTGGAGGAGATGTTATTATGGATTATGAACAAGTATTTTCACCTGAAGTGATAGTTTAAAGGAATAGTTCACCCAGAAATGAAAATTTTGTCATTAATTACTCACCCTCATGTCATTCCAAACCCGTAAGACCTTCGTTCATTTTCAGAAAACAGATATTTTTCATGAAATGTGAGAGCTCTCAGACCCTGCATAGACAGCTTCCGCCATTTTGGAGAGTACCCAAGAGCGTAATTGACGTAATCAGCGTTGTTTACGTTCGGGGGAGAAAGCGTGCGCATGAACGCAATCTGCGTAATCAGCGTTGTTTACACTTAGGGCAAAGCGATGGCATGCGTATGCGTTGTGATACTCTCTAAAATGGCAGAAGACGTAACTCGGGGGAGAAGAATTGTTGAGAAAAAAAAAATTATTTTTGTTTTGTTTGCACTCAAAAAGTATTCTCGTAGCTTCGCAAAACTGAAGTTGATGTCCTTACTACGTTTCTGGACCTGGGAACATTACAGTTGCGTTGCTGTCTATGCAGGGTCTGAGAGCTCTCACATTTCATCAAAAATATCTTAATTTGTGTTCCCGAAGATGAACGAAGGTCTTACGGGTTTGGAACGACATGAGGGTGAGTAATTAATAACAGAATTTTCCTTTTTGGGTGAATTATCCCTTTAAGTTATTTTTGATGAAATCCAAGAGCTTTAACATTCTTCAAAATATTTTCTTTTGTGTTCAACAGAAGAAAGTAACTCATACAGATTTGGAACAACTTGAGGGTGAGTAAACGATGACAGAATTTTCAGTTTTGGGTGAACAATCCCTTTAAGGTTTGTAAATCAGAAAAAATATTAAGTGGTGAGATAAAAAATATGTTTGTTTCCAACCTGATCAAGATCATGTCTAATTCTGTTCAGCTGCTCAGCTTCAAGTAAAGATGTAGAAAAGCCTTCTGAATCCCGTGGGAGGGCATCGAGCTCCTCCTATAAGATCCATAATACAAATGCTTGACATTATACACCATAACAGTTTAAAATCTATCTCAAAATTAACCATATCTTAGTTTACCTGTGTCATGGTGCCTGATGTTACACATCTGGCTAAAATCTTAGCAGCAGGTGTCACTGTATAGGGTAATGGGGTCCCAGGGATTCATAACAAGCGTTTTTATTTTTTCAGACCTGATGGCAATTAAACAAACAATGAAGCCTAAAAATTTGAGTGTTTCTTCGGCTATAGGCATTTTCATGTCTAAGGGCTTTTTTAAAATTATTATTATTAAAGCTAACAGATTACAACTTATTTATATATATACGTCCTAGGAGCCCCTAAGAGCAAATGGTGATATAATATAATAGTTACAAATATGGGAGGGGATTAAAAATATTATATTTCAATGGTGTAACTTACCGTTAGCCCACAACACTTATATTTCCCCGAGAAACCTTGCGAACTCTCAGTAATTTACTTTGCCCATACTATAGATGTCAATGGCTACCGTCAAGTGTTTGGTTACCAACATTCTTCAAAATATTTTCTTTTGTGTTCAACAGAAGAAAGTAACTCATACAGATTTGGAACAAATTGAGGGCGAGTAAACAATGACAGAATTTTCAGTTTTGGGTGAACAATCCCTTTAAGGTTTGTAAATCAGAAAAAATATTAAGTGGTGAGATAAAAAATATGTTTGTTTCCAACCTGATCAAGATCATGTCTAATTCTGTTCAGCTGCTCAGCTTCAAGTAAAGATGTAGAAAAGCCTTCTGAATCCCGTGGGAGGGCATCGAGCTCCTCCTATAAGATCCATAATACAAATGCTTGACATTATACACCATAACAGTTTAAAATCTATCTCAAAATTAACCATATCTTAGTTTACCTGTGTCATGGTGCCTGATGTTACACATCTGGCTAAAATCTTAGCAGCAGGTGTCACTGTATAGGGTAATGGGGTCCCAGGGATTCATAACAAGCGTTTTTATTTTTTCAGACCTGATGGCAATTAAACAAACAATGAAGCCTAAAAATTTGAGTGTTTCTTCGACTATAGGCATTTTCATGTCTAAGGGCTTTTTTAAAATTATTATTATTAAAGCTAACAGATTACAACTTATTTTTATATATACGTCCTAGGAGCCCCTAAGAGCAAATGGTGATATAATATAATAGTTAAAAATATGGGAGGGGATTACAAATATTATATTTCAATGGTGTAACTTACCGTTAGCCCACAACACTTATATTTCCAATTGACATTTTTTCCAGGAATTCTTCAGTACAGTGATGACACAGCCATGATGCGATGCGTTGCAGATTCACTCCTCACCAGGATGGCGTTTGATGAACGAGACATGGCTCGAAGGTATGTTATCATTGGAAATGACTAAAAGAGTCCTTTTAAGCAAGTATTGGATTTTCCTGATCATCTTATTTGATTCCAGATTTGCAAAGGAGTATAACCTTGCTCCGGGGCGAGGTTACGGCTCAGGTGTCATACAGGTACTGCGGAAGCTTGCGTCGCCCCATCTGAAGGACGTCTTCCAGCCGGCACAGGCTCAGTTTGGCGGCCGCGGTTCTTTCGGGAATGGAGGTGCCATGAGAGCGGCACCCTTTGCCCTGGCCTTCAAAAGTCGTGCTGATGTCTGCAGGGTAAATAGTCATCTGATTGTTGAATCTAAGCTAGTAGCATTCTGCACTTCAAACATTTTTGACATTTTGAATTGCTCATAAAAAGAATGAGCAATAGCTTTAGACTTTATATAATGAGGATTCATATAAATGGTTCTCAACCTGGGGGCCTCAAGATGGCTAAACATCTTTAAAGTAATCAATTATTATTAATATATTAAATCAATAATTAACTCAAATCTATATAAGAATGCTAAAAACACATAAATCAACATGTAAAGTGAATCATAATTCTTTCTTAATCATTTTTACTGAACAACATACAGTTCTCGAATTTTTTATTTTGTTATGCTGGTTGAAAGTCTCTTCACATCCCGAGAGCAATCAATAAGTTAAGTGGTCTATATGTATTTATATCATCTTTGGAAGGCGTAGGACCATAAAATGTTCGACCAATCAGATTATTCGGTCCGAACATTATGATAACAGTTAACGTATGTATTTGCATACCTCCATGCGCCCTGTTCACACAGACATGATATGTCATGAGCACGTTCGATTACGCTGTTGCAGACCGAGCGAGAATGTAAGGCGTTATTATTGTAATATTATGTGCTTCGTCTCACCGGTGAATGAGACATGAGATAATCTGACAGCGTTGCATTCAGTTCTCCACTAACGCCGTCTCTCATTGTGTCGCTGCTGAGTCTTTGGTCTACCTGTGCACGTTCATGTTTTTTGGTGGAGGCATGATTATGCAGGAAAGGTGGGATCTTGCTTTCAAAGCTATCTTGCTATTGCTAGCCTTTCCAAAATCACCCACCCTACCTTTAATATGAAAGGCTAATTTGGACTGTCCCAGGCTAACATTCTGTCCTTCCATTTACTTTTGGCAGTACTCTCGGCTTGGCGCAATGTTAACACACTCATGCTCTTTGGGCTACAATGGGGCAGCGTTGCAGGCCCTTGCTGTTCATCTGTCTCTCCAAGGCGCTTTGGCTCTGCCAAAAGAATTCATCAACAAACTGATATCAGAAATGGAGGAGATGGAAATAGATGAAACAGCCCAGCTTGATGCTAAAGCGTAAGTGAACTCATGGAAAGAACAAATTTTAAGCTGTATGTTTCTTAAATGGATAGTTTACTCAAATGAAAAGTATGTCATCATTTACGTTGTTCCAAACCTGAATGACTTTCTTTCTTCAGTAGAACTTAAAAGAAGACATTTTGATGAATGTTTAAACCGTTTGTTGTTGTTTGTCCATGCAGTGTTGTTATCATTAACTAAAACTAATAAAAGTTATTTTAGTTTTTTAAAATAAAGCTATTTGAAAATAGTATGAAAAATTAAGAACTACGAACTAAGAAATAGTAATTACTACTTTTAGTACTCAAATTACTAAAATTGAAATGAAAAATAAGTTAAAGCTAAATAATAAAAATAAATAAATAGTCCCACAACAAAATTTCCAAAAACTTAAACTAAAATTAAAATAAAAACTGAAAATATAAACATTTATTAAAAATATTAATAAATACTATGATGGTATATAAATAAAACTAATATAACACTGTCCAAATGACATTGGACCCCACTGTCTTTCATTTTATTGACAAAAAAACATTTTACAAAATGTCTTCTATTGAGTTCCACAGAAGATAAAACAGGTTTGAAGCAACCGTAATTTCTGAAAGAAATTTTATTTTTAGATGAACTGTCTGTTTTATTTCACTATGTTTTATTCCACAGACTCAATTTATCAGATTTCCCATATTGCTCACGATTGCACAGAGTGAAAGAACTTATGGACAGAAACAGTGTGAGCATTGAGGAGGTCATATCTGAACTGGGTTAGTATCGATTACTATTGATTAGCTTTGATCGGATCATTCATAAAGGCATTCTGCTGTTTTTCTTGAAGTTGACACTCTTTCTTTGTGTTAGGGAATGGCATCGCTGCCTTGCAGTCCGTGCCCACCGCTATCTTCTGCGTGCTGCATTGTTTGGAGCCCCGGGATGGGCTGCCAGAGCGATTCGGAGGACTGGAGAGGACAATAGCCTACAGCTTGGCTCTGGGTGGTGACACTGACACCATTGCTTGCATGGCAGGGGCAATCGCAGGGGCACATTATGGCATTGACTCCATTCCTCAGAGCTGGCAGAAGAGCTGCGAAGGGGTGGAGGAGGCAGATGATTTAGCGAGACGTTTGTATGATCTTTACTGCCTTCCACAGTTTGAAGAGGACAGGGGGACATCAAGCTGTGAAAACAATCAACCGCACACACACGCCAGTGATCAACACACTGCAAAAACTGACTGACCCACTACATGGCCATATGCAACATGCAGCCACACATAAGTGAAACTTCACCTGGCACACAGTGTCAAATGCACTTGCTAATATACCATCATCTATGTTTATAAAAATGTGAAACTTGTGCAAAAGGTTTACAATAAAAAGAACAAAATGGCACCATTTGATTGGTAATGATCTTGTGTTTTGTCCTTTCTTTACTTCACATTTAACACTGTTCTGAAAACTATATAGAGTGGGGGTTTGAAGTTCACTAGTCAACATGTCTCTCTTTTTTGTGCATTTTAATTTAGTACTAATTTAATTTTTTTAATCACAATAAAATATTCCACGTTTTGAAGAAACCTTAATGAATACAACAGGTAAAAATAAAAGAAATATGTTGCAAACATTTCTCTTTAATACATGTGTACATGCTTTGGTCATTCTTCATTAGATACTTTTCTCATTATTGTAGCTTAATATTTGTTAAAATCTTCTGCTCTTAGCTCAGTGTGACATAAAATAATTCTACAAAAAAGTTTTAGAACGTTGGATAGGACTATAAAGGCGAGAAATTCACTTGTTCACTTTGTGGCGAGTTAAGGAGTAGTTATCATCGACGGTGTTTACAGTTGTTGATAGCGTTTTTATCGTGTGGTGAATATGGGACAGCGACTTTCCCGGAGAGAAAAGGTGGAGGAGGGAGGTCAATCCCGAACACCAGTTACACCCACCGACCACAAGGCGGAGGTTCATCCCTCGTCCTCCTGACGAGACGCCTGTGGGTATCGGTGAGGGTGAAGGCGGGCAGGAGGAGAAAGGGCGAGAGAAATGCCTAGAGCCTAAGAAAAGGAGGCTGAAAAGAGGAGGTTCATGAGGCTTGCCTCCTTTTTCTGTTGTTTGTCTCGCCCCAAATCCACCAAAGCTCATGATGAACAGGTGGAGCAGGGTGAGGTGGACCAGGACGCTGACGCCGGACCATCCAGGAGGTGTTCTGATGGTAAATGACATGTTTTATCACCAAAGCTCGTTACAAAAGTCTCTTAATCATTTACACACAATAATAACAAACACAAAACCCATTACTCAGCAAAAAATGTCTTTCTTATACTTTATTTGTCATAATATAGTTAGATGAAATAGTATAATTAATTTGATATAATATGGTAGTATAGTATAATATTAACTTTTCAAACTAGTCTAAAGTACCCCTAAATGAAGAATATGATATATTATTTTGGTTGATATTCCTCTTTTTCGATCGGACTTCTCTACAGGACATTGTCTGTACTGTGGAGGACAATGATCATCAGGAGCCTCCTTCCAGTAGTCCTGAAGTCTACGCCAATGCCGAGGACCAGCAAATGAAGGACGATGAGCCTCAAGATCAGGACAGTCCAGTTAGTCCGTCAGCAGGTGAGAGATATCTGCTGAGACAAGGACGGCCTTCCGGTG
This sequence comes from Sinocyclocheilus rhinocerous, assembly GCF_001515625.1. NCBI lineage: Eukaryota > Metazoa > Chordata > Actinopteri > Cypriniformes > Cyprinidae > Sinocyclocheilus > Sinocyclocheilus rhinocerous. Next base: position 215,000 of record NW_015656153.1, on the reverse strand, counting down.
GCCGTGAAATTTGTAGCCAAGACGGAGAATGTGCAGTACATCAGCCTTGTAAGTAGATTGTGCTCCCTGTGTCATCTCCCCTCAGTCACTGCATTTTTAACATTTTAAAATATTTCAGTAGACTAATTCCTTATTTGAGAATCCACTTATATTCTAACCATCATACAAACTGTCCTTCTTCTAGCCTGACCATCCCAGACCAGTACCTCTAGAGGTGGCCCTAACAGTCATGGCCAATCAAGGCCCTAACTGTTGCCACATCATAGAGTTACTGGACTGGCAGGACCATCTAGACCAGTATATCATGGTCCTAGAGCGGCCCTCACCCTGCGTCGACATGCACCTCTTTTGGCAGTATCACGGCGACCTCTTTAGTGAGGAGTTAGCGTGTCATTTCATGTGGCAGGTGATTGACGCTGCTGCCGTGTGCTGTTCCCGGGGGGGTGGACATCAAAATGCCAAATCTCCTCGTCAACACGAAGACCCTGGAGGTTAAATTGATCGATTTCGGGTGTGGGGACCTCCTGAAAAGCTCTTCTTACAACACCTACTCTGGTATGCGACATCATGATATTAATGTTGACTACAATTAAATGGCATTTCAGTCAGAGTATCCTGTGGAAAACTCTTGCCATCAGGGACAGCGATGTACTGCCCTCCGGAGTACTTTGGGAAGGGCGAGTACCACGGGAAGGAGGCAACAGTGTGGTCACTGGGCGTGCTGCTGTTCACCATGATCACCAGCCTTTTCCCGGACAGCAGCGATATCAGCTTGATGGACGTTGATGTCTGGTTCCAGCTGGGCTTTTTCTCAGATGGTGAGAAAATCATTACAGCTGAGAAGGAAGGATAGTGGCTTTATAAAAGATGGCCTAACCTGGATATTGCAGGAATCTTTCCAAGTTTACAAAGCAGGTGTGAAGTTGCAGGTAATAATCAGACATTGGCATTTTTCCCAACTTTCTGCACAGAATGTTGCCATTTCATTCGAGGTTGCCTGAAGAGCAACCCAGAACAGAGGCTTCATCTGGAGGAGATGCTGTTCCATGACTGGTTCAAGGTACTAAGTCTAAGATAAGCTAAAATGTATATATTAACATTAGGTCATTTGTTTATTTTTTGCCTTTTTGTTGGTTTGGTTTGTTTCTCTCAATATCTACATCAGCTTCCTTTTATTATTCAATACCTGCTGCAACAATATAGTCAATGCTCACACATTCTGTTTCAGGTCCTCCTATAAGTCATGGAAAAGAGGGTCAGCCCTGTGTCTGGCGGGCTGACATGCGTGGCCCCTCCATCCCTCCAGCCTTAGCGTCTTGTGGGGCTGGCAAGCCTTGGTTGCGTCTGGCGCCTTGGCTTGTGGCAGTAGTCTTTGCGTCTTGCGGAACTACTTGCCTGGGGATGTGTACATATTGTAAATAGTTAGTTTAGTTGTAGATAGTTAAGTTAGACCTTCCATCCCTCCAGCCTTTGCGTCTTGCGGGACTGGCAAGTCTTGGTTGCGTCTGGCGCCTTGCTTGAGGCGGTAGTTTTGGCACCTTGTGGAACTACTCACCTAGGGATGTATACTGTAAATAGTTTTAGTTTTAGCTAGTTAAGCACTATACCATTCAATCATATTTTAATAATGGGGTCACTCAGAGCTGCCACTGGCCTCCAGGTCCCAGAGATCAGTGTCACCGATACATCAGAGGTTGCAAGCATGGCCTCAGCCACAGAACTCTGTTTCTCAACTGCCTTGGGCCCAGAGATCCTGCCAGGACGGCTTCAGACATCCCTCTAAAGGCCACCAATAAAGGTTCTTGTCACTGCTGCTCCAGATCCTGCTGAGGCTCCACCGAGGTTGAAAGTCCCAGGATGCCCTTTCATAGCTTCGCTGGTCCCACAGGTCCCTCACACTGATGTTCCTTCCTGCCATGAGCAACCGGGTCTCAAAAGATCCTGTCAGGGACACTCCAGAAGTCATAGCGAAGGCCACCCTAAGGGTTCCTGAACCAGCTGTTGTTAAAGATGTCATGTAACAGGTCCCTGTCCCAGCTTGCTACAGCTCTGTGTCATAGCAGCTCCAGTCGCACCTGACATAACCAAGCAGGTCACACTGAAGCATGTCATGTCTGCCACAAAGGTTCCTCTCATGATGGTGCAGAGATTCATGCCACGCCTGCCAGAGAAATTGCAGCGAAGGCTGACCCAGTGTTTCCTGTCTTAGCCTCAGTCAGAGCTTATGTCCACGGCTGCTGCAGTCCCAGAGCTCCTCTCTCAACCTCACTGGTCCCAGAGGTTCCTGCTAATGCTCGGGGTTCTGTAACTTGTGTCCCACATTAAAAACACAATATGAAAATAAACACAAAATGTGAAAGAGGTTTATTTATTTATCACTTTGTATGTTCATTTGAATAATAAGCTCACCAGGTAAGTAATACCAGATAAGTAACTCAAAGGAGAGTTACACTTTGTGGCCCTTTGTTTACTGTTTGAAGGCCAAGGTATCAGCATGGAATTTGGCTGTAGACGGGGTCTAAACAATAAGAATGGCCTTTGGACAGTCCAACAGAATGAAGTCAGACCACATTGTTCACTTTTCTACCAGTCTTTCTACTATTCTGCTACAATGCTGCTATTTATTCCAGTTTTACACAACTCATTTGGGTGGATGTCTCAACTGTATGTAAAGTCAAATAAAGTTTATTTTTACATAAACTGAGTCTGAGTTTATTAAGAAAACAAAATCTCTAAATGACAGAAATAGTCTGTCCAACCTTCAAGCTACTATTTTAACAAAACGTAAATTAATACTCACTGTACAATACAGTATAACAATATGCCTTCAGAATAAAGTGGTTGTTCTTTATGTCTATCGTAATACAGCACATTTATAAATGTATACACATTTTAATTTTAGAGAAATGTAGATAAAAGAGAGAGAGAGAGAGAGAGAGACTGCAAGAAAACAACAGGCATCTTAAAGGGTTAGTTCACCCCAAGATGAAAATTCTGTCATTAATTACTATTAATTACCCTCATGTCGTTTCAAACCCGTAAGACCTTCGTTCATCTTCGGAACACAAATTAAAGGGGTCATATGACGTTGCTAAAAAGAACATTATGTTGTGTATTTGGTGTAATGCAATGTGTTTATGCGGTTTAAGGTTAAAAAAACACATTCTTTTCCACATAAATCTATGCACGAACAGCTTGTAACACTCCAAAGAGAAAGGAAAATATGAAATTGCATCATATGACCCCTTTAAGATATTTTTCATGAAATGTGAGAGCTATCAGACCCTGCATAGAAAGCAACGCAACTATAATGTTCCCAGGTGTCTTCCGCCATTTTGGAGAGTACCCAAGAGCGTAATCGACGTAATCAGCATTGTTTACGTTCGGGGGGGAAAGTGCGCGCATGAACGTAATCTGCGTAATCAGCGTTGTTTACACTTAGGGGAAAGCGTGCATATGCATTGTGATACTCTCTAAAATGGCAAACATTGCAGTTGCGTTGCGGTCTATGCAGGGTCTGAGAGCTCTCACATTTCATCAAAAATATCTTAATTTGTGTTCTGAAGATGAACGAAGGTCTTACGGGTTTGGAACGACATGAGGGTGAGTAATTAATAACACAATTTTCATCCCTTTAAGGCTTATGTTGAATTAGATGGACCTTCATCAGCAAGTATACACAGGTGTAAAGGGGTGTTGGGCTGAATGTGACTGGACAAATAGATTCTCTGATAAACATCTTGGAATATCTTCATCATCATATCTTCAAATTATAAACATCAGTAACACAGACAACATCAACATGGCCTGAGGTACAAAACTAGCATAAAGCTTTTTACTCTTATGGATGCAAGGTCTGGGTTTATAAACCAAATTAAAACCCCATGAGTACACTACAAAACAACGAAAATTAGGGCTGGACCCGCTAGTAATTGATATAAAAAATGTTAAAAAAAATAATAATAAAAAGTAACGCAGAGACGACCCTCCATCACACAGCGAAGTGACAGAAGCCCCTCTCAGCCAACTATGTAATGATATAAATGTTCCAGTAGGTGTCACTAAAAAGCTTTGCAATTGTCATAGCACAAAACGGCAGAAGTAGAGAAAGAGTAGAAGGAAGGAACACGTGAGTTTGTGATGTTGTCGATTGTGATGAACTAAAATACTTTGTGAAGGAATAGAATAAATTACAACTATACAGCTTTTTAGAAGAAATGTTTTCATTTACAAACAGGTCATTTGTTCATATTTAAGTTACGGGATGAGGAAAAGCGCGACAACCTAACAGTTACTTCAGCTGATGTTATTGCATTGTACACATTAACATTAAAGCACTATTAAATGCATTATGTCAGAGTCCACGACCCCAGGAAAAAAGGGCAATTTGACCGGAAGTGCCAGAAAATTAAAGGACGACGCCGCAGACTGGCATAATCTCATTTTGAAATGGGAGCGATTAAACGATGAGGGATCCACGATTGCGACTAAAATTGTTAATCTGGGACTGAACAAAAAGTAAGTTTTACCTGTCGATCAAACATAAATACTATAAATATAAATTATGTAAATAAATAATAATGTATAGTAAAATTCTAATGCGTTTATATATCAATTTGTGTGTGTAAGCAATCTGCCTGCTCTTTTATACCTGTAACCTGTTTTCTCCATCCTGTCTGTTCACAGATCAGATATTGAGCCTGATGTTGTGATGGAAGGAGGCAGGTTGGCAGCTGGAGACATTTCAGAGAACATGAAACGGAGCAACCAAGAGCTGGAGGAAGAATGTGTGAAGTTACAAGACGTTGTGGAGAAAATGGTAACTTTTTGCAGAACGAGCATTAGCAATGCTTGATGTTTGTACATTTTTATACAGTCTAAATTGTTTCGCCAAAGGCAAACATACTGTCAAAGATGGAGAAGATGGTCCATGCCGAACGCGGGATCTGTGAGTTAGAAGCGTTCCAGTATGGAGAGAAAGGAAGAGCAGCACCACTCTTTCACACATGGTCCACACAACAGTTTGGTAAGAGCAAGAAATGCTCAACCATCATATACCAAACAACAAACTATCCCATTTTCTGTTAATGTTAATCTGTTCTTTGATCTGTATGTCCAAAGTTTACTTTCATAAAATTGGTTTAAATTCATATGTATTATGTATAAATTAATATGTATTCAACTTAATTAGTTCTAAATTATTATGAATACTAATTGAAGAATTTAGTATGAAGCAATCATCTGCGTTCCCTGCCAATGTGACTCCTTAAAGAAATAGTTCTCTCAAAAATCTTTGTGAATTTACTCACACGAATCCATCCAAGATATAAATTAGATTCTTCATCATAACGTATTTGAAGAAATTTGGCATTACATCACTGATCCTCTGAATAGGTGCTGTCAGAACGAGTCTAAACAGCTGATAAATACGCTTTTCTCTTTCACTTCACAAGACCTTAATTGATTGACTGGAGTCATGTGGATTATTCTGATGCTATTATTATTCTGACGGCACCCATTCACTCCAGAGGATCCATTGGTGAGCAAGTAATGCTACATTTCTCTCAATCTGTTCTGATGAAGAAAAAATAATTTGACCTTTGTCCTCTTCATGACAGTTGAAGTATCTTCCAAGCTTTACGAGTCATACAAGCAGGAGTTGGCGCTGAAGAAGACTATACTACAAGAATTGGCCCACACTGCTAATGCTGATCTTTCCATGGTCTACCTGTCGTCATGGCTATATCAGCCCTACGTTGAGGACAGTGGAAAACTGCTACTAGAGAGTTTGCTATTGGAAACAGGTCACAGACCTTTGTAATTCAGTCTATGCATGAGGACTATGTAAACAAATTAAAAGCATATCATGACATGTATACAGCTTTGATTTAATCGGTTTAACCTTCAAATTTATTTCTCAAAAATATCCTATTTTTATACTGTATTACGTCCCTGTAAGCAGTCTGTACCATACAAAGTCTTAACTCCATAAACTCGCTCACAAAAATTTTAATGTCATATTTGAACATGTCCCTTTGTATTAAAAATGCTGAGATGTTTCAAAAACACAGTAAACCAGTTATTTTATAAAAAGTAATAAAATAGTGCAACAACTTTTCAAATGACTTTTGCACTAGACAAACTACTAAAGAACAGAAACAATGGAACATCTGAGGCTGCAGTCTTAAGATTATAAGCACCTATCGATAAGAGTGTTTTCTTACTGCTTGGAGTGGACAGTTGTCAAAACCGAAATGTCCCCCGTCTCAAAATACCATGTTTTTAGGTCAGACCTCTAGGGGTCAACTATTTTCAGCCTTAAGGGTTCATTTTCAAACAAACGAATGTCCAAAAGTGTTTGAATAAATAAAATCTCATGGGGTACCAATTTAAACTGTATTGTAACTACAGCCTGGTTTTCTAACATAAAGGAACGGTTATGTACAGATTTCTCTGGATGGCCCACTAAGTGGACACAGTATCACAAAAATCTTACCACAGCTTTTACTGAACCTCGCTGGAGTCCATAACTTAGTTTTGGCAGATAGTATTTTCTTTTCTCCCATCTGTGCATGTAGTGAAAGATTCAGTTCCCAGAATGAAAAGCACTGGATTCCCTCCACGATTTAGTGTTGTCACAAGTATTTCCCACCATCTCATCACTTTCCCCGTGAGACGAGTAACGTGCAGCTACATAGTCATGGACTCTGAAACCAATAGTTAAGATATGCTAACATAAGTGAACATTCTCTAAAATTGGAAATGAACAATGACTTTTTTGTATAAACAGAAAGAACACTAATATAATAATACTGTTTTTATACAAATTTACAAAGAATGCAGTAAAAGTTCATTGAAAAAACACCATCTCTCAGACAGAACGTATGTATGGTGTGAATAATGGACAAAAACAGGAAGTGAAGATGTGACTCCATTAAGTCTTTCTTTCGGTTTCAATGCCCAGCAGGGCATGAACGGTCTCTAAAGGAACACCTTCAGGTGCCTCGATGTGCATCATGGTGCCATCGGGTCCGTTGACAATGACAATGCCTTTGGCGGCTAACTCCTCTGCGCTCTGCATCACAAGCCCCTCTGCTGTCTGGAAAATAACTGGAGATTCTTGCTGCACCACCTGATTGGCCTCGGGATCTTCGAGAGCATCGGTCTGGCAATCTTGAACCTCTTGTTGAGTGGCTTCTTCTGAGTTCTTAATCTCCGAGTCTGTGTTCAGAGCTTGTTCCAGCTGTTTCATCTGATCCGCGATATCAACGATGACGCTACTGTTTAGAACCTTGGAGATCTCTGGATCTTCTGTGGTTTTTGTGGCATCAGAATCCGAAGGCGGCATTTCCGTCTCCATGGGCTCTTCCTCTGTCCTCTCCGGGATGGCGTCTTCAGCGCTCTGTGTAGCATCGTCGGTGGTTAGATCTACAGAAGTCAAGTTCTCCAGTCGGGTTAGCACCACCTGAGGCTTACGTAGAATAGAGCCATCAATACTCTCGTCCTTCTGGATGCCGTTCTGATTAACTTGATAGCCGTTGGTTTCTTCATTGCGGTTTTCTATTTTAAACCTTTTTGCAGGAGGCAGCATTTTGGCATTCTAAGAAAAACATGGAGAAAAAATATTATTACCATACAACTGTAAAATGTATGTTGTTCACATAGAATTATGACAAGTAGCCCATAACAGCTGTAAGTGGAGTGGTGATAATATGGATGTAGGTAAATGAAAGGTTACAGGTTCAAAACCCAAAAGAAGCACATAATTACTAAAATAAATAAAAGTGTCTACTAAATCAAGGGTGTGCAGAAAATTTAAGAGAGTAATAAAAAAATTAAAAAAAGGCTGTCAAGGTTAACTTAAAATACACAAAAGGTTGCGGTCAATAAGAAAAAAAAAGAAATTAATACTTTTATTCAACAAGGACATATGAAATCGATCAAAAGTAACTGTAAAGATTCAAAAGAGTTAATAATGTTACAAAAGATTTCCATTTCAAATAAATGCTGTCCTTTTGAACCTTCTATTCATCAAAGAATCTTGAAAAAAAAAATGTATCAAAGTTTCCACAAAAATATCAAGCAGCACAACAGTTTTCAACATTGATTATAAGAGAAAATGTTTCCTGAGCAGCAAATCAGCATATTAGAATGATTTCTGAAAGATCATGTGACTTTGCCATCACATGAATAAATTGTACTAAAAATTTTTTAAAAAGACATTTAGCACAACATTCATCATTTTTTTTAAATTATGCTTTCATAATGTTTTCATCATGTATTTGATATTAATACGGTTTCATTCTGATTTCTAAAGGCTGATCATAATCCATGAGATTAATCAAAATTATTTTATTCTATTAAAAGCCCTAGATTTTTACAGTAAGAAAAATAAACACCTTCCTTTCACGTAAATGGTTATCTTACATTCATTACCCTAATACTGTTTATATAAAGATCTAAGTAAACTTAATACAAAGTAAATATTCTTTAAATAACATTTTAATAAATTACTTTAATACAAAGTCACAATACAAGCTTTTGAATATTTATTCAATTATTTCATTAAGACTATCAAAATGTGTCTTTGTACATGAAAATGTATAGCTGCCTTTATATTTTACGAAGGGGGTTCCTCACAAGAGCATCACATTTGGAGGTTCAGGCAGAGCATCTAGCTACTAGACAGAATTAAATAATTCTGAAAATTGCAGCTGAGCAATCTGTGATACTTGCATACAGGAGTCTACACTGGAGTGATTTTTGCTCAGAACATACCTCAATACTCCGTAGGCTCTTTGTGGCCTGATTTGTCTTTTGACTTTGTTGTCCTTCAGAGGAAGTCAGGAGTTTTAGTGCATTGGGATCGGTTATACCCAGAGATTGTAAAACCTGGAATGACAGAAAATCTGTATGGTACTCCGGTTTGTTCACAATGCTGCAGTGGCTAAATGTCTTGATATTACTTACTCCCATGTTGTTGACCTCTATAGCTGGCCGGGAGGCTGGTGAAGTGTGCAAATATTCCAGGGCCATCTTCTTCACCTGGCTGTGTAGTTGTTCAAATTCATGGTACACGCTCGGGAACTGTTGCTTTGACGGGTAGCCCTTTTCCACCTATATGGACAAGAACAGTGTAAGTGTGCATGAAATGCTTCCAACACACATAATCACATGGTATTTTACAGTGAGAAATGGACACGACTAGACAAAATTCAAAACTATATCCCATGCTTCCGAATATCTAAACATACCTTCATCAGCACAAACTCCCATACAGTCATGACTCTGGCCAGACGTGGAAGAACGATCTCCATGAGATCTTCATCATCATACTGTTTAATAAACTGAAGAGAGATGAAAGAAATTTAGTAATTGCTGTTAGTAATAGTGATTTCATTAACTGCTCTGGTATTATTGCAGTAATGAGAAGATTTACCATAACATTACAATATCTTTTTGTAAAGATAAGATTTAATTGCTTAAACATAGTAAGAAGTGATCTTCTGCCAGGGAGATAGTCAAGGATAGAAGATAAACAAGTTCAAATGGCTGAGCAGAAAACTATTTTAAAAAATATTTCATTTATTTTTAAAGGGTTTAAAAACGACTTTATTCAACAATTTGTCTCCTCCGCGTCCACCATAGCGCCATTTTAGAGAGTATCCACTGAACGCAAACAGCGTATGCTATTCTGTGTCAGCTGCACCACACGGATATGTTGTTTTTGTTCAAATCAAAGCGTAAATAAACATAGAATAAACGTGTTTGCGTTCAGTGGATACTCTCTAAAATGGCGCTAGGAGACAAATTGTTGAATAAAGTGTTTATTTTTGTTTTCTTTGCGTACAAAAAGTATTCTTGTAGCTTTGTAAAATTACGGTTGAACCCCTGATGTCACATGGATTATTTTATCGATCGCCTTGCTACGTTTCTGGACCTTGATCGTGTTACTTACATTGCTGTCTATGGGAGGCTCAGAGAGCTCTCAGAATTCATCAAAAATATCTTAATTTGTGTTCCGAAGATGAACGGAGGTCTTACGGGTTTGGAATGACACGAGGGTGAGTAATTAATAACAAACTTTTCATTTCAGGGTGGAGTAACCCTTTAATCTATTTGTCTCATTACAATTTATATAAAAATTGATTGTAAAAATAATTAAAACACTCAAAAGTGTCAGTTCTAACTAGATACACAGTGGGATTTTAAATTGTCAGTCCACACAGAAAATCTGAGATTTGAAATCTAATATAAACCTGGAAAAAAAAAAAAAGTTAATAGAATGTTTTTAAAAATATAAACCAAAAAAATTCATAAATAAAGAAGAAACTTTTCAGATTTATCACCATTTCTATGTGACTTACTGAAAAAGCAAATTTGTGACACTATGTCAATTACGTCCTGCACTCTTCCCTCATGCACATCGACAGCAGCAATGGGAATTATGTAAGGCTGCTATTCATCGACTATAGCTCAGCTTTCAATACTATAGTCCCCACCAAGCTAGCTTCTAAACTCATGGACCTCGGCCTGAATTCTTCACTCTGCAACTGGATTCTAGATTTCCTCACTGGTAGACCTCAAGTGGTGAAAGTAGGCCAGTTCACCTCCAACTCCATCACCCTGAACGTGGGAGCTCCACAGGGCTGTGTCCTGAGTCCTCTGCTCTACTCTCTCTACACACATGACTGCGTGTCTTCCCACAGCTCCACATCTATTATCAAATTTGCTGATGATACTGTGGTTCTGGGCCTCATTTCCAACAACAATGAGGCCGCATACTTGGATGAGGTAGAGAAACTCACATCATGGTGCCAGGACAATTGTCTCTCTATGAATGTGAGTAAAACTAAAGAGCTGATTGTGGACTTCAGGAAGAGACAGCAGCGGCCCTATACTCCTCTTATGATCAGTGGGACCCCAGTGGAGAGGGTGAGCAGCTTCAAGTACCTTGGTGTAAACATCTCCGAGGACCTGACTTGGACTTCACACATCCAAACTCAGGTTAATAAAGCCAGGCAAAGACTGTACCATCTGCGACAGCTGAGAAAATTCAGGGTTTCGCCAGCAATCCTGAAAACTTTCTATTCAGGGGCCATAGAAAGTGTATTGACTCAGTGTATCTCAGTGTGGTATGGGAACAGCTCCAGTCAAGACTGCAAAGCCCTGCAGAGAGTTGTGCGCTTAGCTGAGCGCATCTCAGGGTCTGCTCTCCCCTCTCTACAGGACATCTACCTCAAACGCTGCAAAAGCAGAGCTGCTAAAATCATCAAGGACTCCAACCACCCTGGTAACGGTCTTTTCATTTTGCTGCCATCTGGTAAGCGCTTCCGTAGCCTGATGGCAAAAACCGAGAGACTTAGGAGGAGCTTCTTCCCCCAGGCCATCCCTTGCTACGTTTCTGGACCTTGATCGTGTTACTTACATTGCTGTCTATGGGAGGCTCAGAGAGCTCTCAGAATTCATCAAAAATATCTTAATTTGTGTTCCGAAGATGAACGGAGGTCTTACGGGTTTGGAATGACACGAGGGTGAGTAATTAATAACAAACTTTTCATTTCAGGGTGGAGTAACCCTTTAATCTATTTGTCTCATTACAATTTATATAAAAATTGATTGTAAAAATAATTAAAACACTCAAAAGTGTCAGTTCTAACTAGATACACAGTGGGATTTTAAATTGTCAGTCCACACAGAAAATCTGAGATTTGAAATCTAATATAAACCTGGAAAAAAAAAAAAAGTTAATAGAATGTTTTTAAAAATATAAACCAAAAAAATTCATAAATAAAGAAGAAACTTTTCAGATTTATCACCATTTCTATGTGACTTACTGAAAAAGCAAATTTGTGACACTATGTCAATTACGTCCTGCACTCTTCCCTCATGCACATCGACAGCAGCAATGGGAATTATGTAAGGCTGCTATTCATCGACTATAGCTCAGCTTTCAATACTATAGTCCCCACCAAGCTAGCTTCTAAACTCATGGACCTCGGCCTGATCATTTCCAACAACAATGAGGCCGCATACTTGGATGAGGTAGAGAAACTCACATCATGGTGCCAGGACAATTGTCTTTCTATGAATGTGAGTAAAACTAAAGAGCTGATTGTGGACTTCAGGAAGAGACAGCAGCGGCCCTATACTCCTCTTATGATCAGTGGGACCCCAGTGGAGAGGGTGAGCAGCTTCAAGTACCTTGGTGTAAACATCTCCGAGGACCTGACTTGGACTTCACACATCCAAACTCAGGTTAATAAAGCCAGGCAAAGACTGTACCATCTGAAACAGCTGAGAAAATTCAGGGTTTCGCCAGCAATCCTGAAAACCTTCTATTCAGGGGCCATAGAAAGTGTATTGGCTCAGTGTATCTCAGTGTGGTATGGGAACAGCTCCAGTCAAGACTGCAAAGCCCTGCAGAGAGTTGTGCGCGTAGCTGAGCGCATCTCAGGGTCTGCTCTCCCCTCTCTACAGGACATCTACCTCAAACGCTGCAAAAGCAGAGCTGCTAAAATCATCAAGGACTCCAACCACCCTGGTAACGGTCTTTTCATTTTGCTGCCATCTGGTAAGCGCTTCCGTAGCCTGATGGCAAAAACCGAGAGACTTAGGAGGAGCTTCTTCCCCCAGGCCATCAGGCTCCTAAACTCAAACTCAGTCTCTTAACACCAACATGACTTCACTTAATTATCAGTAAGACAATTAATATACTGACATTGTCACTTGCACACAGCAATCTCAGTTATATTTTATTTATTTACTTTTTTAAACTCTATTGCTGCTATCAAACTACCCTGTACAACCTGTTTGCACATTCTTCTCTTGTACATTCCTGCTCATCTTAATATTTATTAAGTCTACAGTATACTGTCCTGCGCATTTTATTTTATTCTTATTTTTTTTCTTTTTTCCATACCTATATTTATATATAATTTATACAATATAAGTTTGTATTCTTTAATAATTGCACTGTCCATGGAGCAGCCCTGACTTACATTTCACTGCTGGTCATATATTCTCTATATAACCATGTATGTGACAAAAAAAAATCTTGAATCTTGAATCTTGAAAATATCAAAATATAACCAAAAAGTTGTATGGACTAGTTTTATGATACTTTCATAATGTATATTTGGAGTTTGACAGGACCCTTGTACCAATGATACAATGGTGATTAAGTTCAGGGATTAAGCTTTTCTAGTTTTTGAACCTACAACCTTTCAGTTACCAGCCTAGATTTCTACCCACTGGGCGAGGACCTGACTTGGACTTCACACATCCAAACTCAGGTTAATAAAGCCAGGCAAAGACTGTACCATCTGCGACAGCTGAGAAAATTCAGGGTTTCGCCAGCAATCCTGAAAACTTTCTATTCAGGGGCCATAGAAAGTGTATTGACTCAGTGTATCTCAGTGTGGTATGGGAACAGCTCCAGTCAAGACTGCAAAGCCCTGCAGAGAGTTGTGCGCTTAGCTGAGCGCATCTCAGGGTCTGCTCTCCCCTCTCTACAGGACATCTACCTCAAACGCTGCAAAAGCAGAGCTGCTAAAATCATCAAGGACTCCAACCACCCTGGTAACTGTCTTTTCATTTTGCTGCCATCTGGTAAGCGCTTCCGTAGCCTGATGGCAAAAACCGAGAGACTTAGGAGGAGCTTCTTCCCCCAGGCCATCAGGCTCCTAAACTCAAACTCAGTCTCTTAACACCAACATGACTTCACTTAATTATCAGTAAGACACTTAATATACTGACATTGTCACTTGCACACAGCAATTTCTGTAATATTTTATTTATTTACTTTTTTACCTCTATTGCTGCTATGTAACTACCCTGTACAACCTGTTTGCACGTTTTCTCTTGTACATTCCTGCTCATCTTAATATTTATTAAGTCTACAGTATACTGTCCTGCGCATTTTATTTTATTCTTATTTTTTCCATACCTATATTTATATATAATTTTCTTGTGTTTGTATTCTTTAATAATTGCACTGTCCATGGAGCGGACCTGACTTACATTTCACTGCTGGTCATATATTCTCTATATAACCATGTATGTGACAAATAAAAATCTTGAATCTTGAATTAATTTGTCAAAATATTTATATACTGTATATATCAACCAAAGTTCAAGATCTTAAAATCATGCTGGAGAAAATGATCAGGTTTTATACAACCATGTGGAGCTCACAGTTTGTGTGCTATAAAACTAGGAAGTTTTAATACTCATTCTAATACTATGAGAATAGGATGTCCACACCACAACTATAACGATAATGACACAGATCACTTTTAGAACCATTTTTTCCAACTCATGAACAATAAAAATTGACAGCCGATCAGAATCACACTTATAATAAACAGACCATTGGTGTGGACACTAACTATCATATTTGGTGTGAATGGACCTTAAGACATTCAAAAAAAAAAGTTTATCTTTATAATTCAACTTTTCATTCATTCAAATTGACAACATAATTTGTCAAGAGAGAAACTATTCAATTCAAAATGCTAAACAGAAGCTTTTTTACAAGTGGACTTTTGAATCCCACTGAATCAACCAAAATTTTGAGAATACTGTTATAACATTATGCATAAATCACCCACCCCAGCATTGTACTCAGTAGTTACATGATGTAACGCGACAAATATGCAAGAGTATAAACCACAGATATGAGAAGTCACTACATAAGAAACCAAAAATGCATGCAGAACTGATCTGAATGTCTGAAAAATACACATTCTCAGCACACATTTGTATAGCAAACTAGATCTTACTTCTTTTAGTCGATTCCTCTGTCTTTGAGCTTGCAGCTCCAAGCTCATTCCTCTGGGGTACTTGGGTGGCCGTCCTGGTCGTCCTCTTTTAGGTGGCCGCCCAGGCCTCCTAGGATGACTAGGCCGTCCTGGTCCTCTGGGCCGCCCAGGTCTCCTAGGTTCTACTTTCCCAATTTCTTGAACCTGAAATATTTTATATGCAATTAACTGATCAATCTGATCCATTTTTAATGATCTGAGACCTAATATCAAACAAGCAAAACAAATCATCCTACTTTTTGAGTACTGAGTGTTTTCACTTGACTACTATCGGTGACTTCTGTTCCTGAAGGCTGTTCATCTCTAGTTTTGGAGAGGTCTTCTGCTTGAGGTGGCGTCGGGTTCTTGTCATGTGTGGAATTTAGCTTATAGTGTCTGTTCAAACCGGCAACGCCGATGTACGCTTTCTCACAGGTATCACATTTAAAGGCTTTGTCACGGAGGTTGAGTGTCACATCTGAGGACTTCTTCTTTTTCTCGTCTCCATCCTCATCCTCCACACTTATCTCGGAGTAGTCGTCTGAATCTGACTGGTGGCTTTCTGCCAAGTCCTCGTTCTTAATAAACTTGTAGTCTTTCACCTTGTGCTTAGGTGGTCTGGACACCCGACCAGAGCGGGTCTGGATTTTCTGAGGCTTCTTCTGGCGATTTTTAACTTTCTGTGTGTCCTTTCCAACGGCTGAAGTTGCAGTTTTTGTTTCTACAGTAATGACTTTGGTAGGAATTGTTACCTTGGCTGGAGGAAATGAAACTTTCGGAGACGGCACTAGGATCTTTGGGGTAGGAACTACTGGCTTGGCTGGTGGACTCTTGACTGTGGCAGGTGCAGGGACATGTACTTTGCTAATGGGGACAGAAATGGTGCTAACAAAAGGAGCTGGTTTCTGAAGGAGAAGCTGAATAGGAGGATCGCTTGGGTTTTGTAAGAAATATTGCTGCTGTCCAGGCACAGGGGTGATGTGGATGATCTGTGGGCTGCTTAATGTTCCTACGGTTGAAACCTTCACCAGCGGCTGACTGGCTGACAGATTCTGTGGCTGTAAAATTGTTATTGGAGTTGTCTGCCGTAGTTTATTGTCTTGCTTCAGAGGTGCCTGAACTTGAATTTGGATGGGCTCAGCTGCCTGAATAATTCAAAGTGTGAAAAAACTAAATTAAAAACATTTTAAATTTAGTCTGTGGACTAAATTCAGTTAATGCATATACAGAATATCTGACTAAGTGCATGCATGAAACTAAAGAGAAGTTAGAAGGATGCATTTGGCATACTGGTTTCTTTTACAAAACTTGTTTGTGACCATAGTTTCTGCCCATATATCATAATTACTACAATTATTGATACAACAGTGAAATCTTAAATTAATATATGATCTAAAGTACTGGACAATTTGAATAATTTCTTTATGTAATGCACAATTTTTAAGGAAGGAAGGATGTAGGGCTGTGCAAATAATGGAATGCGATTTTCATGCGAATCTCGTCAGTAAAGCCGGTTCTGTGATTAGTAGTAAATCTACAGCACGTACTTTCAGATGGAGCGGCATTTACTATACAGAGTTCGCGTTCAAAATCGCAGGAGATTCATTGCCGATTATGAACGAGATTTTGCGTAGCTTGTCAGTGATCTATGGCTCTGTGTAGTAAATGCCGCTCCATCTGAAAGCACGTGCTGGAGATTTACTACTAATCACAGAACCGGCTTTACTGATGAGATTTGCATGAAAATCGCATTCCATTATTTGCACAGCCCTAGAAGGACGTATAGAGAAAAAAAAAACATATTGAAGGAAGTATGTGAAGAAAAAAGTACTACAGGAAGAAAGTACAAACAAAACCTCGTAGGTAGCATGTAAGGAAGCAAGTACAGAAGGAAGTATGTTCAGAAATAAGAATGTAAGGAAAACATTGTGGAATGTACAGAAGAAGTACTTTAGGAAATCTGCACAAAATAAAAAAAAAGCAGCAAGAAAGCAAAGGAGGAAATACTTGTGGAAGAAAAAAAGATACACAGAGGAAAATGTGTGTGAAAATTTGTGTGGAAGAAATGAAGCATGTTTGAAAGGAAGTACAGAAGGAAATGATTGTGGGAACAAATGTACAGAAGGATGAATGAAAGGTAATCTGTGCAGAAGTAAGTACAAAAGGAATGGAGGAGGTAAGTACAGAAGGACATATTTGTATGAGAAAGTATATGTGTGGAAGAAAGGAAGGAGGAAGGAAATGCAAAAAAATGGAAAGACAAATACATGTGGTAAAAGCTGAGTATTTACAGAAGAAAGTACATACGGAAGAAAGGAAGTGTTTTACAGAAGCAAATACTTGAGGAAGAATGAATGTACAAACTTATGGAAGGAAATCCGTGCAGAGGAAATGAAGTACAAAATGAATGGAGGAAGTACAGAAGGAAATATTCGTGGAAGAAAGAATGTACAGAGGGACGTTCAGAAGGAAACGTGTACAGAAGAAAAGGGTACAAAAGGAAGGAGGAGGTAGAGAAGGAAATACATGTGGGAAAAGGAAGTATCTGCAGAAGTAAGTAAGTACGTATGGAAGCAAGTACAGAATCTAAACAAAAACTAAAGAAAATGCAGAAAATAAGTACAGAAAGAAATGAAAGAGGCACATGTTTATAAAGAAGTTAGCTTAATATAAGCTTAATATAATATATGCTTCATTTCTCTGCATGAAGCAGAGAAAAAAGGAAGAGAAAGAAAGTACTCCACAGATTTTCTGAGAAACCCTTTATTCACATTCTGCACTGTAAACAAAAATGAATTGTCTCGTAATACAATTACTACAGCTTATGAGAGACCCTATGTTACCTTCTGTGCGGTCGTGTGTGCTCCGTTCTGCGACTGCTGCAGCGCGACCTGTTTGGCGACGCTCTGCAGCTGCTGCGACGCGTTCTGCACGATACTGACTGGCTGCGGCTGGATCGCCGTCGCCAGTTGAAAGTTAACGTTACTGGACTCCAGCGCGATGTAGGAAATCGGCTGCGTCGTGACAGGTCTCTGTAGTATTTTTGGGGTCGTTGTGAGGGTTGCAGCCGGCTCGGCCTGGGCAATCACCTGTGCCTTACTCACTATAACCTGCTGTACGTCCACTATAGGGGAGGTGGAGGGTTTCACAGCTGTCTCAGTACCTGCCACATGGACCAATTGTTGTTTCGTTAACTGCTCGATTAACTGCTGCTGCTCTTCGGCCGATAAGCCAGAGCTCTCCACGAAGCTGCCGTCGGGCTGCACGTAAATGATGGTGGTCGTCGGCGCAAGAGCGTTTAAGACTTCCCCGCTAACAGTGGTGCACTCAGCAGTGACACCTGCCTCTGCAGTGGCCTGAACATAAGACGTTATGATATTCGCATCGGTTATTACCTCACCGCTCACGAGCTGCCCGATCACCTCCTGGGTAACGTTACCGTCCACAACTCTGACATCCACCGCCGACTCGCTGTGCATTAACTCGGCGAGGCCTTGATCAACGCCCCCTTCTGCGGTGGACGGCGTCTTGCTTGCGTCTTCTTGATTAGTTCCCGCTTCGGCTGCGGTCTGTGTAGTCTCGGGCTGCGGCAGGGATCCGCTCGCGTCGAGGTTTTCCATTTTCGCTGCAGCAGATTTGGACGCTGAATTATTATCGTCTTCATTGTCCGCCATTTTGTTTAACGTTACAGGAGCAAAACTTGCTAGCTGACGTAGGAATCCTCTCAAGAGCGCGAGAAGCGGCCGTTTGTTTGCAGACGATTAATGCTCAAGATGTGAGTAATATTTGCGAGATTGGTTCAAAGCCCGGTACAAACCATTTCAAAGGTGGGAAAATGTTATAATCCAGAGACGCTCGCGAAGGTAACGGTAGCCAGGCAATTGGTTTTCCCGTCCATGCCATCAATGACGATAGAACGGAGGATGGGTAACAACAAGATACGTCATTTCCGCTTTTAGCGCGCCGTTCTCTCATTTCTCTTTACCCTGTTAACGTTCCTGGCTGCCTTCACATTGGAAACTATTTCTAATAATTTAAGGAAAATAATCTTGTTTGGGCGTGAACACATTTCTTTGATTTTATTTGTTCCAAAAGTTTGTGATATAATTTATAAAATATATATATATTGACTGATTAAGAAACACAATTTGAGTTAAGAAATACTACATTTTGGGACACATTTTAGTCAAAATTGTCCCTTTTGCTGGTTAATTCCTATGAATGGTGTGTATTTTACACATTTCACAAATAAAATTACAATTATATGATTAATTCAAGGCTTATTTAATTCAAAATACCAGTGCTGCTTATACATAGATAGATAGACAGACAGACAGACAGAAACCTCTGTATTATTCTGTTATTGTATGAATGTATGAATATTACACATTTCACAAATCTCCATTTTTAACCCAACATGCATTCATAAGCCTGTTTCCGTCACAGTTCAGTAAAAATATGATTCTGCTAGTCATAATAATGTAATCTTTAAGTTTATTTTATTTTATTTATTTCAGGTTTATTTGACAGGGACAATGCACATCAATAATACATAAATGTACAATGTGCCAGAATTAGCCAGAAGGCTATTTTGCAGTCCCCAATATATACACCCAGATATTTAAAATCTGAGACAACTTGTAGTCTGTCCCCTTCTATGACTACATTTGACTCCGCACGGCAACTTTTAGTTTTACTGAAAAACATACATGCAGTTTTCGATACATTTAGTTGTAAGCAATTATGTTTTAGCCATTCCGTGATCTTTAACATTGAACTTGTTAGCTGATCAGCAGTTTGAGCTGCACTATTAGCATGTACAAAAAAGGGTGTCATCAGCATACATCTAGATGTTGGAATTGAATCAAACATTTGGCAAATCATTTACATACAGAGAAAATAAAAGTAGGCCCAAGATTGAACCTTGTGGGACACCTGCTGACAAAGAAACAACATCTGATTGATAATTCTTCACTCTACCCAACTGAGACTGATGTGTTAAATATGATTCTACCCATTTAATGGTGTCTACTGAAAAATTTAATGCATTCCATTTAGATAAGAGAATTCCATGATTAATGGTATCGAAGGCATTTTTTAAATCTAGGAAGAGGGCACCGACAACCCCTCCTCGATCCAACAATAACTTAACTTTTTCTATAAAATAGCAATTGGCTGTATCGGTTGAGTGATTAGTACAGAAACCAAACTGATGTGGGTGTATAGGATAAGCACCGGTATTTAATTGATTTATAATTTGTTCTGCAACTAGTTTTTCGGCCACTTTGGAAACCACGGGCAAAATACTAACAGGTCTGTAGTTGCTGGTGGATAGACGATCACCTCCTTTAAATATGGGAATTACAGCAGCTAATTTCCACACATTTGGGAATATCCAATGAGTAAATGAAAGATTTACAATTTTTGTAATCGGGTTGACTAATACTTCAGAAAGCTCTATCAACATACATGTATTCATCCCAAAGACATCTTTAGCTCGAGATGGCCTAAGGGATCTAATCACTCTCATCACATCTGACTCAGTGATAGATTCTATGTTGAAAGCTGGTTCTGTTTGTCTAACTTGACAAAAAGTGTTCTTATACTCGGGAGTAAAATACTTAATGATATTTGTTTCCATTGAGATGACTGAACCTTTATGTCGTAGAGAATACCCTTTTTTGGACTAAACATCAATGTAGTTTTTTTTTTTTAAACATCAATGTAGGATTGGTGGGTTTATTAAGCAAATTATGTATTTGCACTATTCATATTTTGCACAGATTGTACATTGTTCAAGATATTACACTGTACACTGTCTAACGTTGTTACTGTACAAAGCACAGTAATCTATTTCTATAAAAATAGTATTGCACTACTGATATTTTGCATAGACTATACATTGTTTAACAATACCATTGTACACACAACCAACTGTATTATCACTATTCTTACGTTGCTACTGTTCATACTGTACATATAACCCTACATTGCACCTTTTTATATTATGTACATACTCTGCTTAATATTGTATATAGCAACTCCACTGTACATACTGTAAATTATAGCTTCACATACTCTGCACTTATCTGTATATAAAACACTATATTCTTGCACTTCTGGTTAGATGCTAACTGCATTTCATTAGCTCTGTACTTGCACTCTGCATAATGACAATAAAGTTGAATCTAATCTAATCTAATCTAATCTAATGTAGGCTATTCGGGTAAATTACCTATATATTACAGTAAATGCCCAGCAGGGGGCAGGAAGGGACCATTTTTACATCCCTCAATCCACATTTTACGTTCTCTCTTTTGTCATGATGCTACATCAGTAAAACAAACTGAATCAATCTTATCACGTTATTGCCATTATTTTAATAAGCCAAAATACCTTCAAACAGAGCAACTACTAGCCTATACTATATTAATATTATAATGATCAAGTCCACTGAACAAACATTTTTATGCATACAACATTTACCATAGGCTACATAAGAATGCCACTCAGTCAGACAGATGAGAATTGTTTTCAACATTTAAGCACATATTGAATGTCTAAAGAAACAGATTTAGATTGTAAATTGTAAAGCATTAAGAGTTTAGCATATCGGCAATGTTCGGATAAATGTAAACAGAAAATAATTTTCAGTGTATTTAAAATGATCAAAGAGTTTTCAAATAATATGAGTGAATAGTAATATTTAAATGATATATTATGGCAGGTGTCATTCAAAATGACATTATTTATTTATTTAGACGAATTATAGATTAGGCTATATATCATTTAGAATTTATATTCAAATATAAAATTAGTCACAGGGCAAGAAGTCATTGAGCCAGCTGGAAAGATTGCAGGATACGGAATCAATTAATAATTCAAATCAGTTTGATTGATATTAAAATGTATATGACTGATGTATTTTACATGCATACAATCAAAGTGAATATCCTTTCTCATTTTACACATTTGTCAGATATTCTAATTACCTGCCTTACCTAACGGCACAGCAGCTTGGTGATCATCACAATCTGATTAAGAAATCACTCTAAAGACAGCATGGACTTGCCACTAAGATAAATGATCTTAACTCTGATCACAGATAAAGTCCAGTTCGTCTCTCAGTCAGGCCTCTAATGGCCACCATTAGTGACATTGTGGGATTAGAAAGTACTTCACTTTAATTCAGGATTCCTCTTAGAGAGAGTGCCTGACGCCTGAGCTTTGATAAGTCTGAAACAAAGAAACTGGTAATCGTCACAAACAGTTTTTGTATAGATAAAAAAAACAAATAATAAATAATGAGTGTTGATTAAAACATGCTTTATGTCATTAAAGCATGGAATCCATTTGAGGTTTAAACAACATTTCATTTATTAAGCCATGTCTAGAGCAATACAGGGAAATGTAAAAGGCTAATATGCCTGACAGGATCACTGGGTGACAGAGATGTCAGGAAAGAGGATAGAGATACAGTATATTCTGTTGCCACGTAAACCTAGCCTTATCACCCCAGATGTCAACTAATTAATTACGCAGACACTAAGTAAATTAAATTAGGATTGAATTAACAGTGTGTATCAATAATCTGTTGACAGGCCTTGATAATAAGGGCATGGAAAGGATCAACAACCCAGATGAAATAGAGAGAGCGTGCAACATCCTTTTGGACGCTTCTAATCAGCACAAATCCTGATTGATTTCACAATTTACGGATTAGTCAGAGGGAGACCTATATATTTTTATTCATTAGGTTTAACATGGACATTTTAATGGCTAATATTTAATTATGTACAGTTGTAAGATAATTACCATGCTTTTCTCTATCCTGTTATGTGAGGATTTTTAAATTGTAAGGCATCCAAGGCTGCTAATATGAGATAGAATGATTGTAATCCTGGGCCTTTTACATTTAAAATATCAGTGCTTTTAAGTAGATAGATAGATAGATAGATAGATGATTGTATATGTGAATACATGAAGGATAAAGGGTATTAATTCAGGAGCCTCAGTGAGAGCACCTTATCTAGGGCTGCTTTCCTGCTCTCTCCCATATGTCTGTTATGCATCGCTCCTGCTGTTTAATCTGCCCAGATTGAGGCCTCTCAACTGTGTCGGATTACGCTCAATGACACACAACTGTTTAGGTGACATACAAACGATTGTTACTCAGGCTCCATAGCCCGAAACACACTATAAAAAAACATTTACAAATTATTCGTTGTAAATAAAACAAATATTGGAGTACTTTTTACAAGAAAATACCTTTTCATATTTTAGTTTAATTCACTGTGTCATTTGCCATTTCTTTGTAATTGTTACAGAAATTTATTAGCAGTTTCTGCGTAAACATTTTTTGTTTTCAGTGCACTGCAAAAGATTTTAACGCAAGTTTGGATTTTAATTACTGTTTGTAAAGATTTATTTTTGGTGTACTGTATTTGAAGTGAAGTGCGGGGGTGGGATCGGGAAAGGTCCTCAAAGCGGGATTCGAACTCGGGACGCCCGTAGTGCAACAGCTCTATATGTCTTTATGCTATAAAATGATACCTTAAACACAGTTAAACCGATGCTGTACATAAAATCTGCTCAAGTAAATTGATGCATTTTATGTTCTCCTTCACTTATGATTTAATTAAAACACACTTGATGTAAAACAGGTTAGTATTGTGCATCTTTTTTTATAATTTGTAGTACATTTTACATGTTACGAAAAAAAGCACATAAGACTACAGTACATTAATGTATAGTTCAAACAATACTGTAGCAGGCTATTTTAATTTACAATATATACATCAATACACTCTATTACAACTTTTTACCACTGAGAGTTTGAAGACGGGGTACTGTACAAAATTCAAATGAAAAGCACGTAAATTCTGTGCTTTCAAAGCTCAGTAGGAGTTCTTGACCAATAATTTTCTGATGACAATATTACTTAATACTGAAATTAGATCATAAATATCCACACATTTATGGTTTTATTCAATTGAGCAATTTTGCAAACAGCACTGAGGAGGCTGCCAACATGATAAAGGAGCCCTATACTTATTCCTAGAATTTTTATGGCTGGAAGAAAAAAAAGCTATTAATCACTGGCATGATGGACTGATGCTGCTATCAAAATACTGAAAATTTCTAAACGGTTTTGACCGTGCTAATGTAAAATAAAATGCAGAGGAACATTGAGAATCAATCAAAAGTCCAGTGCTTTCATGGGATCAGTGCAGGAATATGAGGAAGATAAAACAGCCCAGATATTTTCACACCAAGCCTATATGTTTTGTGGCATTATGAAGGGATGAATTACAGTGCATAATCTAAGAACTCTTTTCCTCTTCTTTTGCATCTAACTGTTCGCTGGACTTCTCCTCTGTCACTGACGTCTCCATTTTGTGCTCTAGTCTCTCAGAGGAAACCGTTCCCAGCACTTTGGCACTGTGCTCCTGTGCTTTTGCCCTGAGAACAGCAATACTGTTCTCCCTCAGTTCCTCTTTGGATATGGGTGACTCTGTCCTCCTTTCCTCAGCCTCGGCGGCTTCATCCGGCTTGGGATTGGTCGGTTTCTGAGTGACATCTGACTTCTCATTTGATTGGACTGCAGCAGTCTCCAAGGACTTCTTGTGCATCCCTGCAAAGAATGGTGGGTATTCGTGTTTAGAAAAGCAGCTGGTGGTAGGAAAACCATCTCGAACTGGAAATAGCAAGAGACAGATTTTAGATTTAGTAACAAAATATGACTAATCTGATCAAAAATAAATGGATAAATAAAAGATGAATACATTAAAAATGCAAGATTATTTTTAGATTTTGTTATTATAATTTAATCATGTAAGTAAATTCCTTGTTATCTAATTATTTATTTATTTACAGGTAGCCAATGAGAGGTGATAGTCAGTTGTAAAATATCATTGGTTAAAGATTTATGTTTATTTATTTTTTATATTTTATTTTGAAGAACAAAAAAAATGCAGAGGGGTTGGTAGCAAAACAAACAAACTGTCAAATTTAAAAAAAAAAAAATTGCCAGGAAAAAAAAAAAAAAAAAAAAAAAGAAGAAGATAAATGTATATACTAACTACAAACACACAGATAAATAAAACAACATAAAATAATAAATATATAATTAGAGGGGTCATATGATGCTGCTAAAAATAACAGTATTTCCTCAGCGACCAGCACAGATCAGCTCTAGGCATGACGAAGCGGATATCGTCCTCTTTTGGAAGACCAAACAAAGTAGTTTCGGTTTCACAACGAAACAGCGTCACACACCATCGACTCTGCTCACTCTAGGCCTCCGGCCTCCGCTCACTCAAGGCTGCGGGCTTGAGAACGGTGCGGCCGGCGGATTCGACGAAGGAGCG
Source organism: Sinocyclocheilus rhinocerous (assembly GCF_001515625.1). Classification (NCBI taxonomy): domain Eukaryota; kingdom Metazoa; phylum Chordata; class Actinopteri; order Cypriniformes; family Cyprinidae; genus Sinocyclocheilus; species Sinocyclocheilus rhinocerous. The sequence continues at coordinate 189,829 of NW_015656153.1, read as the reverse complement.
GGGCGTGTTAGAACGAGCCGTTTTAGGTAGGCGTGGCTGACTCTTAACTTTTATAAAGAATATCTCTTTGGATTTGAGACTTTAGTCTTTGCAACTTTACAGATCTTCTTTATGCACCAAGAGCTTGTAACACTCCAAAGAGAAAGGAAAAATTGAAATCGCATCATATGACCCCTTTAAGTAATTTATTTATTAGCAATTTTATTATATGACTAAACTTTTTTTAATTTCTAGTTCTTATGTTATTGTAATACAGAAAATGATTGCTCTAAAAAGTGGTAAAATTCTATTTAAAACATTTCAGTAAGATATCTGCTGAATAAAAATATAACATTTAAATTATCAACTGAGAACATTATTGTAAATGTAATCAAATTGCTTACTTTACAGCATGTTTAAATTCATTAAATTCTGCATCGTAGAGATATGATATAAAGTAAACCATGCAGTGTTTATTCATATAACTTGTTGAAACTGAGCAGTGCTGGGTGACAAATGAAATACAGTATTTAGAGTATAAGCAAGGCTGTAAATTATTATAAAAGACAAGATTTAGAGAAGAGTCTATATGAAAACATTCTTGACATTTAATGAAAAATAAATCATTTCCAATTAAAAAAAAAAATTATAGTTATGATTATGGTGAATAAAGATCAATTATTTCTTTAAATAATAAAAAAATAATAATTATCAATCTTAATATCTTCTGGCATACCTAGAAGCCAGGGAGCACAGGAGTCCATGACGCCATCTTTGGCAGACTTCAGTATGGACTCAGGCAGAGGGATGGAGTGACGCACCATGGCACCGTAGAGCCCGTATTCAGCCATCACGCTGCTACGACCCCAACACTTCTCCCGCTTTCTCCACTTGGCCCTCCGATTTTGGAACCACACCTGTCCACAATGAAATGTGATTTGCATATTGGTAAAGATGGTCAAACAGTCCTTCTGAGATATCTTAATGACAGACTCACTTTCATAAGGAAAAGATGCAGTGAGGAGAGTGAGGCTGTCAATCTATCTAACACTGCTGTTCAACTGTGTGTGTGTTTCACTGAAGAAAGATAATCATACAGGTTTGGAACAACATGAAAGTGGGTAAATAATGGCATAATTTTCAGTTTTGGATGAAGTAACACTTTTAATTAGTCTGGAAAAGATAATCGAACAAACAGTTAGCAACTTGCAAATATGTGACCCTGGAGTCATAAGTAGCACGTGTATATTTGTAGCAATAGCCAACATTGTATGGGTCAAAATGATTGATTTTTCTTTTATGCCAAAAATCATTAGGATATTAAGTAAAGATCATGTTCCATTAAGATATTTTGTAAATTTCTTACCGCAAATATATCAAAACTTATTTTTTTGTTTAGTAGCCTACTTCATTTGGACAACTTTAAAAAGGCGATTTTCTCAATAGGCTATTTAGATTTTTTTGCACCCTCAGATTCCAGATTTTCAAATAGTTGTATCTCGGCCAAATATTGTCCTATCATAACAAACCATACATCAATGGAAAGCTTATTTATTCAAAAAATTGACCCATATGACTGGTCCAGGGTTACATAGGGGTCACACAATAACATATGTAATTTACATCTTTTCAATGTGTGCCAATGAAAAGACTCTTTTTTATTCTTAACCAATGATATCGCACAGCTGACTATCACCTCTCATTGGCTCATTGGAATATGATATGTAGTCCTGTCGTAAAATCGAGCGAACAGTTTAAGCTGGCAGGCGCCAGATAGTGTCGATTTAAGCTAAACGACGCGACGCCTGCGGTTGAGTTCTGTCATGACGCGGCGCGGCTCCTCTCCTCCCAGCGCTTAACCAGCACTTGCCCTTCTCTAATTCTAGCTGCTAGCAGAGCTGACGGATGAGAGGAGGAGGGGCTCCCGGGTTCAGAGAGGCCAGACATTGGATGAGAAATTATCAAAACCATTTTCCAATCTTTTCTGGTAATGCCGATGATGATAGCCTTCATTTCATGCAAGATACTTTTTGAGGAGAAATTGGTTATCGGGCGCTCAAAAGAAAGCGGGTGAAGACAGCGATGAGAGACGACCCCAAGGGCACGCACAAGCTGATTGAAAAATAAGTTAATTTCGAGCCCAATCGATGGTGGACAGGCGGGCAAATATCACGGGAAATTAAACGAGCAGGACCCAAGAGAGCAGCGCCATTGACCCGTGCTAATAAATTCAATGTAGTTATTTCATTTAAACTCCCCACATCTCGCCACATCCCTTCCCCTGGAACACGGGAGGCTTTTCTCATTTAACTAATTACACTCGATGAGAAAATTAGATGTTCATTTTACTTTGGATTGAAATAGAATTATTTATTTATTTCCTTATTATTTATTCACCGAGAGGCACCGCAATGAGAAGGGAATTAAAAGGCGTGCCAGCAGATGGATGGTTCAGGTCACACAGTAATCTTCTTCAGACTTGATTGCTTGATTAGGTCGTTAGCGCCTTTCTCTTTCTCTCTCGCTCTCTCTCTCTCACACACACACACACACACACACACACACAAACTCAGAGAGCAAATTGTTTCACATCCACCTGAGGCTGATGAGATATTATCTGTCCGAGATGCTGCATTTGATCGATGTAGTCAGTGTGTGAATTGTACAATGACTTTTAGGGCTTTTTTAAAGGAATTTTGGCTTTTTTTATTTATTTATATATTTTTTATTAAACGTCTTCCAAATTATTACATTAGATATTAAAAGTAATTTCTAGGCGCTCTTTAGTTATAGTCCCGCGGCTCAAATTTGCAATTTGGCACGATTATAGATGATAGGCTACATCTGTTGTCTATAAGACAAAGTTATTTGGGATAGGGCCTATAGCTATTTATAATAAAGTGGTAGGCCTACGTGATGCTATTTGTCATAGCCTACTTTATCGACTGAACTCAGGAAACTAATCGCAAAAAAATCGCGAGCAGAGGTTAAGCTATACTTCCGTGATCGCTCTACTCGCTTTGACAAAAATCTAACTTTTATTAGATATTACTTATTACAGAAACGTTTGATAACATTGTTGAAACATATTCGTACGTATGAAAAAAAATATTAACTTATCTAAAAATCCATAATTAGCGACATGGACTAATTAGAGGGCTCGAACTCCCATAATTCGCACCTTTGATAGCCTATTCACCTGATGTTCAGCTGCAGAAGGTGAATAGGCACAACAGAAATGGTGAATCAAGAAAATAACGACTAACTATTACACCACAAACCACTGGTTAATCCACGCAACATACAACACAGGGTTCACTGCAAACGGAAAAGATACTACACCATTTCTTTTATTTGCACCATTTCCTCAGATAACCACACTGACACCTGAGAACCTTTAGGCGCCCTTTCTAAGGTCAGTTCTCAGAGGAACCAACAAGTTCCGCGCGATTCATCAACAATGCCACGCGGTAGAGGAAAGGTTTTGAGGCACTTCAAAGTTTCTTGAGTAGGCTACCTGAGCATATCTGAGGCACTGAGAGGTTCTCCGAAGGCATCTGAGAAACCTCATCTGGTGCTTCATGTATAACATAAGATACAGTAACAGTTTCTAACATAAGATACAGGAGTGAGTTCCGATTTGGCATAATTTTTTTCGTCTGTCATATTAGACTCAGAGTAGAAATCTATTAACCCAAAATTGATGTTTTATTGCATCCTTAAAATATAATAATTTTAGTCCTGTTCGATTTCCTAATTTTTAGTCTAAATAGGCCTATTCAATTTTAAATCATTTTTAGGCCTAAAACAACATGCTGATAACTTAGTCATATTGTTATAAAAACAGGAAACGCACAAAGCATTTTCCTTAAAAAAAAAAACACACACACGAAAGAAACAAAGAGAAAAAGCTGACGTAGCTAATTCGAGGAATTTTACAGGGCAAGTCTTAACGTAAAAGCAAAATACAATAAAGACCAAGAATATTTTAACTATTTTAACTTTATTTTGTAGGCCTACAACAGTAACAACAAATAGCCTACTCGTCAAATAACAAAAACGGATCACTGAATGCAGTGGCATACAGCAAAATTATTCGTGTAGGCTTTGTATTCAATAAATAAAAAAGAGTGGTTGAAGAGAGCACATTGTCGTTCTCTTATATTCTCATTTAATTCAAAAGGCGAGCGTAAATAGTTCAGTGTTCGCTCTCTACCTGTATTCTGTCCTCGGGCAGCTCGGTTTTCATGGCCAGCATTTCTCTGGCGTACACATCCGGATAATGAGCCTCGTTAAACGCCTTCTCCAGTTCTTCCAGCTGGTAAGATGTAAATATTGTTCTACAAAAGAACAACATTCAATTGTCTTAGGAAATCAATATTAGAAACATCACGCATAAATTGTATTTCAATAACTACTCAAATCGTGTGGACCCTCCGCAAATGTCGAGGCCAGACTACATGTTTTCTTTTAGGTTTTAAAATATAAATACAATTGTGTGTGTGTGTGTTTTATTTTATTATTTTCATATTATTCTTATTATTTCATTTTATTTTTTAATTTGTAGAACTGAACAAATGCTGAAATATTACATATTGATGTATTAATGTAATGTATCAATATAATGTTTATTTCTAAATTTAATTTAACCAATTTTTTCCTATACAATATAATCCAAATGCCTCTTAAAATATAACGATATAAAATACAAATTAGTACAACGACATTGCCATTATTATTATTAGCCTATTAAAAAACTATAGGACTGTATTTTGACTGCCTTTAAAACCTACGAATCTTTCTAATCCATAATTAGCTCTTTTAAAATGGGACAGGGATCTTGGGCATTCTTGCCGCAGTTCGTCTGTTCCTCAAATGTTATTTTCCAGTTGATTTCAAACTGGCCATGACTGCCAAACCATCGAAGCAAACGTTTTAGAGGACTAGAATAATTTGACGCGTTCCTTTTGTTGTTTCGGTTGTTTAATAAAATAATCCTGTAGATTAGCATACTGTAATTTTTACTGTCATTTCACATTAATTTTAGTAGCGTTAAGCCTATACCTGTGTCGTCTCTTTTTTCTCTTCTTGCTCTGGCTCAGTGAAGATTTTGATACTTTCCTTTCACTTGAAGAGACATCCTCTGAATCTGTAACATCGGGGGAAATGTTATTCAAAATGTGAAATATTATATGTTTTGCAACAGTAATAGCCCTTTAATTTTAAAAGCACATTTTTGATGTGGAAATGTTGTTGAGGAAAATTATAACAATTTATCATAAATAATACAATTTAAATAAAACAGGCAACAGGTTGGAGGCTTTTTTTTAAATCACATTTTCATCTTGATAATATAAGAATCGCGACAAGAATAGTAGGCTATAACATGTAGCCTAGATGTTTATTAGGGCCTTCTCCTCCTCAGTTAACAAAAATGACAACGAGAAATCGAATTTCGATTTTCGGGAAATTGAAACATGAATTTCGCAGGTCTGTGTACCTGAGCTGGCGGACTGGTTCGTTTGCAGCGGTCCCACTGTCCTGTTGAGCGGCTGCAGATGGACGTTCTGCGCGTCTGACAGCACCTCAAGAAACGCCGGCTGCCTGTAGAACGATGGAATACCTCCAGGGCCAATTAATCCCATCCCGACCCCAACACCAACACCAGCTGGACCGAGCATCGACCTGCTGGCTAGAAGGTGCGCCCCGGCAGGGAACGAGTCCAGTGTGCTCCGCGGAGCCGAGGACGGCTCTTTATTTAGTCCCAGGATCTCCTGGATGCCGAAGCCCGTGCATTTGGGCGGATGTGTGGTGCTGCTCTTTGACAGATGTGGATTGTTATTTCCCCCGTTCTCAGCGGCACACACTGATTTTGATTTGTTCAAACTTTCCGACAAAACAGCCCCATCCTTTCCTGTCATGGTGCCTCTGAGACTATTCCCTTCTTCACATACGAGTCGGTCCCTTGTGCACAGGCATCCACGGCGCAATACGCATGATCCCTCCTTTTATCCAACAGGTCCATCCCAACAAGGGTCAAAACTCAACAGCCAATCAGCGGCGAGTAAGTGATTTAGAATTCCAGAGGATAGAGGATGCTGCTCTCCCTGTTTTTTATGCATCATGTCATTTCATTCACATCACATTTTGCTTACAATTGTGTTAATCAGACATTTAACCAAAATTAGCAAATACCATGAGATAACTTCGAAATTAAATTTCGAATTAAATGTAGGCTACTCAATTTAAGTAATAATAGTAATAATAATAATAATAACAATCTACATGGTAAAATAAAGGAAATTAGGAAAATGTCTGAAATAGAAAAGGACATCTGGAACCATACAGCACGCATGTATGTCGCCAGCAATGTTAGAATATATATAGAATATATATACAAAATTATTGTGAGGGTGCATCGCCTGATACACCAAATCAAAAAAAAAAACAACAAAAAAAAGTATAAACAGGCAAAACTGACAAATTAGTCATTTTATAAATAATCTGTCTTACAAAACTAATAAATAGTGTAATCATATAAGGCCGAACGTTTGTCACTTAAATAGATTGCTTAGCTAATTTCTGTTGGATGTTGAAGGATTCAGCTGACAGGCTACAGAACCTGTAAGGATTTATAGGCTAATTCTTATCGCTATATATTTCTCTTTTGCAAAAGCTAAAACTCTTTTTAGCCTTAAAATAAAAGGCTTCGATCATAAGTGCAAGGCTCTAAATAATGAATATAAATGGGTCATGATGTCTGAGATTATAAAAAAGAAAACACGTGTCAAGTTCTGAGAATAGCCTATTTACAAATGATTTTGAAAGCGTTTATAAGTGGCATTCCGTTTGATCTTTTTATATTAAAAAAAGGAAAAAAAGGCAACAATATTGAATTTTCAAATTATAATAATTATAAAATTGTAAGACAAAATTGCTTTACTGTTTATTTTAAGATATAGTGGCAAAATTTCATTTTCAAGAGTTTCAGCTTTTTTAACCAAAAAAAAAATCAGAAAACGAAAAACGGGTGTATTTGTCATAATCACATCACCGTAAAATTCTTACAAGAAATTCTAGGAAATCAGCTTAATATAACGCATGTAAAGCGTAACTACATTTGAATATTAAATTGATATTTAATTAATCTTGGTCAACTGGAAGCAGGGGGCCATCACGAAATGTGGGTGTCTAATTTTATTTGTTTACAATAATACAAAGAGTTGTTATATGTTTAATTTAAAAGGGTAAAGGTCATTTAAGGGGGAAAGTCGGTACATATTTTACGTTATTCTGCACTTTCAGAAGAACTGTTGCGTATAAAACATAGTTGCACCCATTTGAACAGACTGCAAAATATAGCTTATTCTAATTACATCCAAGTTTCTTTAATACACCGAGGTCTAATCAGCTATTACTAAATTACAGTGGGATTTTGATTCGTTTTGCAGATAATTTGTGGCACAATTTGGACATCTGGACAGATAATTACTGGGAGATAATTTATGGAAATGAGCAGCGAGCCTCTGATGGAGACAGAGATAATACCAATCTTATCAAAGTGCCATGTGCTGATGCATAAATAAACGTCATGATTCATATACGACACCGGCAGAACGTCAGACCCGAGCGCGCCTGATCTGTGGCTTTTCTGGCTAATTAATAGCTACACCCAACACTAGGAGATGTTTTATCATGCTGAAAAGGCCTGATAATAACCATACCCCGAGTTTTACTAATAAAGGTGCACTGTAATCCTGTTTGAACAGCTTAAAATACAGAAAGACCATGTGATTTGTGGCCTTATGGGACATTATTCAATTACCCATCCATGCTAATTCTTTGTTGGCCTGGCTCCATGGCAATTACATGAGATGATCATCAAAACTGGCAGCCACACAAAAGTAAAGTTTAATCACATATAGGAATATAGCAAACGACTGATCTGCAAATTTAGACAACAAATGCGTAAGCAGTGCGAGAGAATAAAACTTCACGCAAGAGTTTCCGGCCGCGTCGCCTCAAAGCATTAAACCCCGCGCCGCTGAGCAAAATATTACCGCTGCAATTACACAGGCACCAGTTGAAACTAATTAGAAGCCATTAAGTGGAAATTTCATTAAGGGTAATGAAGAAATCAATGTTATCAAGATATGCTAATGACACATCACCCGCTCTAGATAAACCCATCTATTTACAAGGCTTGCGCTCTGTCAAAGCAGCCTGTCAATTACAAACTGCTTCCTGCCCTCTCGTAGCCGCTTCTGCTGTAATCTGTGCAGGGCTTTGTTGTTTATTGTGAAAGGGAAAAAAAAAAAAAACAAAAAACCCCACTCTCCCTCCACGGCTTTTAATAATCCATCTACATATGAAAATGACTGCATCCTGATTTACATGCATAAGAGGACAAACTAATAAGGCCTTATAGATTAAGGAAAGATTTAGTTCAGTCATTCGTGTAGATTGGGTGGCCTATCAAAGACTGGAAGATCTGATGGTAGCAGATTAAAAGGCAAACAGCTGTTGCAAAATTTGTCCCCCCACCACCCTCTCTGAATATTCAGTCTCTTGTGGGCCTATTGCCTACTTATTTTAAGTGAAATCCACCATACAAACACAAAGCAAGCAGTTGAGATACTGAAAAAGCGATTGCGTTAGTCAAACAGATGGATGGCAAATTACACCGCTGCCTTGACCTCCACGAAAAATATGGGACGCAACCCTTGTGTACTTTTTCAAAGCTGCTAAAATGAGAGTTTGTCCAAACTTGTAACAATTACTGTATAATGTGATGAATACAAATAAAGACCTCTCTTATATTGAAATGCTTGACTGCTATTTGTCTTTACGAAGAACTTTCGCTGCTGGAAGGTCACCGCAAGGTAATGAGCTTTGGGATGGGGCTGTATTATAGGGACATTGTATTGCATTAGTCCGGCCCCTACACAGGTTGCTGGTGCTTGATCTTCTCATGCCAGGCAATCTAAATGAAGAATCGCTTGTGCTCTTCTGGTCATAATTCTGTATTTGCAATGTATTGGAAGTGATGAATTGTTTTTAATGTTGCATTTTGTTTTTGTACACCAAGCACACACACACAGTCTGCAGCAGCATAAAGGAGTGTCTCCTAACTGAAACCCCAAAGCCCCACTCATGTTCCCCTTCATCCAGAACCTCTGATATTATACTGGATATTGTTTAGCATTAATTGTATTAACGTGACATTTATTACGATCATTCAATCATTCATTTTTAACATGAAAACAATCACTACTGTGCCTGAAGATACTTATTGCTCCCCCTCACTTTTAGTGACATATCTTAGTTTGTTATATGTTTTTATGGGGCAATTATAGGGAAACATTTTTGAGCAAGACCTAACAGAAAATATATTAATAAATGCAATACAGTTAAGTGATCATTTCTGGTATACCGGTCAAATGTTTTGGGTCAGTAAGATTTTTTTTTTTAAAGAAATCAATACTTTTATTCAGAGTAGACGCATTAAATTGATCAAAAGTGATAGCAAAGACATGTATAATGTCACAAAAGATTTCTATTCCAAATAAATACCGTCCTTTTGAACTCTCTATTCATCAAAGAATCCTGAAAAAATATCCATCCAAGTTTCCATGAAAATGTTAAGCAGTACAACTATTTTCAACATCGAAAAATTTTTTTCTTAAGCACCAAATCAGAATAGAATGATATCTGAAGGATTATATGACACTGAAGACTGGAGTAATGATGCTGAAAATTCAGCTTTGACATTACAGGAATAAATGACATCTTGAAATATATTAACATAGAATACTTTGTTTAAATTGTAAGAATATTTTACAACACTACTGTATTTTTGATCAGCATAAGAGATTTCCTTCAAAAACATAAAAAAATCCTTTGAAAGGTAGTTACGGTATGTTTTAAGAAACATTCCATGTTCGATACAAGTCAAGCTCAATCGATATTGCTTGTGATTACAATTTACCATCCCTCCTTTTCTTTAAAAACAACAAAACTTGCAGTGAGGCACTTAATGGAAGTGAACGGGGCAAACGCGTAATTAAATAACATTAAAATACTCACCGTTTCAAATGTAATGACATGACAACACAATGCCATAAATCCTAAAGCAACAGTAAAAACGCCAAGACAACTTAAACAATAAACAAGTTCTACATAAAGAATCACTGTAGGTGCTTTTATACAATTATAAGCTTTACGTTTCCATTTTTATATCCTCCAAATGTTGGCCTCATTCACTTCCATTGCATCAGCGTAACCTCGGTTTTTGCCGAAAAATTCTTTTTTGTGGTAATCACTATTATGCCACAAGTGCTGTCGACTGAGCTTAACTTGTATTGAACCCAGAATGTTCTTTTAACAAAGCAAACTCAAATATTTATAAAAGTTAAGAAACCTGTGTTGGAGTAAACTGAAGTGTATTTTAAAGTCACTGTTAAGGCTACTGGGAATCTCCTTTTCCTGAGACTAAGGATTTTCAGAGCGGATACTGAGGACAGCAGTCTGATAATGGCAAACACCTTGTGCTGAGTAGGTGGAAAAAAAATGGAAACTGTAGAGTTCTCTCCCTCATGAACCGCTATAAGAGCCCAATGACCCCCTGATGCAGAGAGAGTTTGCTAGCTCCAGTTTTCTCATACAGCTCCCACAATAGCGTGTTTGGAAGCTGCCTGCCGGCATTGCTTAATTAGGCGAGGAGTTGATTAATTTGCACTAATTGACAGCTAATTAAAGGCCTGAGGGCACATCGGATTGACGTTTGTTAGGGCAGCAAGGCCCGTCGAGATCAGGGCAACGGGTTGTTTATGGCTGTGCTGGTGTTTCTGGAGACAGACCCTCTGTGGGGAATGACCCTCATCTTAAGGAGGATGTCTGGACAGGACCTATGACAGGCCGCGACTACTGGCGGGTGCCATTATGTGAACCGCAGCTTCCGTGATGTCAGTTTACTGACCGGTCCGCTCACAACAGTCACTGCACATCACTACTGTCACAATGTATGAGGGCAACAAAGTGTAACGGACGCAATTGTACAGAACCAACAAGTGCAAAGTTCTGTCAAACTTCATGAAGTCTACCAATTAGACTATTAATAGAGCAACAAGAGAACAGAGAACACTCATTCAGCTAGTATGTGAGACTGTTTGCCAAAAGAAAAAGTAAAAAATGTCTGCTAGAGAATAGTCAAGCTTACTTTAATTATTACAGCCAAACCTACACACAGAGAAATAATTTTGTTACTCAAAATTTGGTAACACTTTATTTTGGTGTCCTTGTTACGACGTTACATCTACTTACAGTAATATCAGTAAATTATGCATAATTGACCCTTTGCAAAGACCTGCCCCCCTTAGTTACTGTTGCTAGGACTGACAAGCCATGCCGCTCTCACACCACACATCATGTTCTCACGCAGTGAAAAATACAACGCGGAGCTCAGAGGACACTGACAAACAGAGTCTGTTTCTGATTCGAAATTACATGACAAAAGTAATCCATAATACACATTTTAGGTAGAATACTTTTAGATTATGTTTTACCTAAGTCGTTTATCACATTGATTTAAATAGGATAATATTGTATCATATTGATACAAAAACACAAAGAGTAAGAAAATATATTTCATTCGTTGCAATTAATAACATGAAGTGCATTAATGAAAATAAATCATTTTAGAATAACACAATCAAAATAAAACACTTACTAAAGAAATCAAATATTTAATTTGTTTACCTGCATGTCATGTGACCTTTAATGAACAGAGAACCGCGAACATGCAAATGTGATAATTATTAAAATATTTATTTTAAAATCTCAGGATACTTTAAGTAAATATATTAGGCGAAAGATGTTCACATGATACAAAAAGTTTGGGAATCCATGCCGTACATCTATTGTAAATAATAAATAATGTGAATTTGTGTATTTTAAAATTGGGCATTCTTTGTGTGAATGTCCACAAAATTGGAAAGCTTTCTGAGTGTATACAAGCGGTAGGCTCTTTTAGGAACATTTAAAAGATGAAAAAGAGGGATTAGGGCGAATCAATAAATTATGACTAATTTATTGCTATTGTGTGAATAATATGTAATCATATAATCAATAAAAAAGTAACTGTAGTCTGATTACAAGTGTTTCAAAATGTAATTTATTCTAATTACAAGTACAAAGTCTTAGCTTTCAAATTTTTGAGAAATTCAAACAATAAATACCATTTTGTGGCTCTTTGTCGTGACAGATCACTAATGCACCTCAGTACAAGCGGCACGTGAATCAATTGTCTCTTCATATTTACTTAAAGCACGAAATAAAAATGAATGAACATCAAAAGGTGTTTTATTTCACCCGCGGAAAGACGCCAATACACACCATTTTTCAAATTGAAGTCCACTGAAGTTAATCTAATGTTACTCTCCGGTCTAATTTGTTTGTCTGACAAAATGCCGCATTCTTCATTATGATTGGTCAGATCACCTGTCAGTCAAGCTCCTGCGAAGGGTCAATTACATGCAGCCTTAAACCTACATGTTGTTAATATTACTTACAGTTGTTTGCTCATAAGTTCATTGCTGTCCATTTTTTTCCAGTATTGTGGCCGATTTGCAGATTGTACCTCGAAAATTCTCTGTATTTTCACATTTCCCATTGATTTGTGTGCTCACAGCCAATGGCACTTTTCACTAGGTTTTGTACCATTCTGATTAAGGAAATCTTTAAAAAAAAAAATCTAACTATAAACATTTTTGGTCAAAAGTGACTGAAGAGCACCACAGGGTTAAACTTGCAACAAAAAAGCTTGTTTAGACAGTTCTTCATTATGATTGGTCAGATCACCTGTCAGTCAAGCTCCTGCGAAGGGTCAATTACATGCAGCCTTAAACCTACATGTTGTTAATATTACTTACAGTTGTTTGCTCATAAGTTCATTGCTGTCCATTTTTTTCCAGTATTGTGGCCGATTTGCAGATTGTACCTCGAAAATTCTCTGTATTTTCACATTTCCCATTGATTTGTGTGCTCACAGCCAATGGCACAAAAATCACTAGGTTTTGTACCATTCTGATTAAGGAAATCTTAAAAAAAAAAAATCTAACTATAAACATTTTTGGTCAAAAGTGACTGAAGAGCACCACAGGGTTAAACTTGCAACAAAAAAGCTTGTTTAGACAGTTAAAAAAAACAGGGGCAAATCTGGGTCCTCCAGAGTAGGATCAGACACCAGCAGTAGCTTTGCTAGGGTCTAACTGCAGCTTCCTCGTTCCATGTGAATCAGAAAGACAATTAGGGGCTTATTAGGCACTGGGGGAGAGGCGTACCTCTAAGAATTGGTGGGAGCAGGAGCGAACACTCGCCAACCGCAGCCGAAGCCTCTACGACATCTCCAGCCGAGAACAGTCTTGGCCACTGTCTCACCTAATTACACTCGCCAGAGCGTTCTTTGTTTGCCGTTCAGCATGCCTGTCTGATTCCCTTTTCTCCCGGACCGTTTGCGCCAATGTCCCTGGAAGTGTGCTAATTAGAGAAGAAATGGCCCTAGTAATTATGTCAACTCTTGTTAACAGTGATGACAATGAGCAATATTATTTTTACGCAATGTTTTGTGCTGGGGGCCTTCAAAACTTCCAATTCCCATTAAATAGCAAAAATGGCCTTGCACTGGTGTGGAAGCACTCTCATGTCAAAGCCTTTTACATGTCCGGTGCAAAAGAGGGACGTTAATGGAGCAGTCGATGGAGTGGCACAGGCATGAAGTTATTGCCCTAATTAAAAGTTTGAATGCTACTTCATGAACTCCCTCATTGTTTCATGGAAGCTACTTTTAGGAAACGTCACTGGATGGCCAAGAGGAAGCAAAGCTGCACTAGCTGATGCCAAAAGTGTCTTTAAAATGTTGAAAACCAAAAAAAAATCTAGGAGGGGCATGTAGACAAGAGCACAACCAATTGTACTTTATTTAAACAACACTGTATTTTTATTAAAACAATTGAAGCTGTAATAAACTGTAGAGTGAAAAATAAATACATTTATGAACATTTATTGAAAGGCACACCAATACCCTACCCTTTCTACTCGGCACCTGTCATTTAAAGAAATTAAACGTATATACAAAAAACGATGTGGTGTCATGATGTTTTGACCCCAAATCAGTCGAATATTAGTGAAAGCGTAGCATGCTACTGTTTTCAGCCTTACTAGCTCACAATCAACTGGTAGCTGACCCGACAGGTCAACGATCGCCATCTGGGTCTTCACTTCTTGGGTCTCTCCAAGATGTTCAGGAATTTCCCTCGTGTCATTTCTCGAGCTGGAAAAGGAAAAATGTCAATAGCTTATTGTAATATCAAAGACAGTCTCCAAACCTTATCAGACACAGATTAAAGTAACTTTCCATGGCATATTTTAATCAGGGAGAGTAAATTAAAGTTGTTCTAACGAACTAATTTTTTCATCTTCATTCTCGAAGCTCCACCTACATAATCTACAGGACACTCTCCTGGTCGTTTAGAAATGGAGGTGTAACGGCTATGACCCCTCCTGTGGTCAGGCTGACACAGGCATTGATGAGCTGCTGGGTGTGTTTTTCAGGAAGGAAGTGATGAGTGTGAGGGACAGGGTAAGCCACGGTGTTGGGCGGCAGCTAATGAAATAATGTGGTGGATTGTAATTTAGATGAGCTGCCCTGTGTGGCATCTTAATGACAGGCGCAAGTGTCAGTGGATTCGCCTTCAGCTGTCTATCACTGGATTAAACATGATGCTACCTGGATTCAGATTGTTAAATAAGATTCATATCTTCTCTTCAAATATTTTGATCAAATATTAAAAACACTGGATTTTAAAAGTCAAAGAAATGAGCAAATCAAGAGGATATAAGGTGATAAAACTGAACAAAAACAGGTCTGGGCTCGGTAAGATTATATTTTTGAAAGAAGTCTCTTATGCTCACCAAGGCTGCATTTAATTGATCAAAAATACAGCAAAAGCAGTAATATTGTGAAATAGTATTACAAGTTAAAATAACTATTTTCTATGTTAATATATTTTAAAATGTAATTTATTCCTGTGATTGCAAAGCTGAATTTTCAGCAGCCATTACTGCAGTCTTCAGTGTCACATGATGCTTCAGAAATCATTCTTATATGTTGATTTGGTGCTCAATAAACATTTTTTTTATACTATTATCAGTGTTGAAAACAGTTGTGCTGCTTAATATGTTTATGGAAACTATGATACATTTTTTGAGGATTTTTTTCCATCAATAGATATTTCAAAAGAACAGCATTTGTTTGAAATGTAAGTCTTTTGTAAGATTATAAACGCCTTTACTGTCACTTTTTAATGCAATTTAATGCAAGCTTGCTGTATAAAAATATGTTTCTTTCAATAAATAAAAAATCTTACTGACCCTACAACAGAAAATATATTTAAAATAGTTATATATTTCAAATATATATCAGTACATTAAAAAATTTGTATTTTAATTATTTACATTATTAATATATTTTACTATAGACCTTACTAATATTTTAATATTCTTTTTAATTGACTTTATTTTCATCACACACATACGTTGAATGTAACATGTTGTGTATCATAACCAGTGTTAAATCAAGCTCATCTATAACTAGACAAGCAGAACAAGCACACAAAAATGCAATGATACAATACATTAAAAATGCATTGTACATGAATTAAAGGTTACAAAATACCCACAATAGTATTTTGGGGTAAATTCACAGGAATGAAGAGCAGTTTGATTATTTCTATTTTCCGTGGCATAGGTTCTAACAGTAGACACATGAACACTTGACTCCTGACTATTAGATCCCTGAGAAAGCTATGAGTAAAGCCTGAAATGCAACCTAATCTTCAGTGTATTAATACAACAGATATCACCATTATAAGTGAAACACTTAAATAACGAAAGGCATTATAAGAGAATACAGTCATTAACACTGCATTCACACTGTAAGAGATTAGTGCCTTAAGTGCTTTCCATAAGTGAATGTGTGTCTTAATCCCACGTTTAAAGCCAACGATAGGGCGGCTAAAGCTTTGTTAAATGGGCCACTGGTTTCTGGAGGGGTCCACAAACAGGGGGAAAGAGCTTCGTCATAGCTGAACTAACAACCCCATTCTAACTCTTACTACCCCTCTCCCAATCTCCCTCACATTTTCTGTCCAAAACAATACAGGAGTCTGTCTGGCTAAGCATTCTCCCATGAGATCCCTTCACCAGAGTGCACCCCTCTGATCCACTCATTAATTAGATTTCCATTTATCCTCAATTCCCGTCAGAGCAGAAGGGAAATGATTTGCATTGAGTGAGTTAGATTAAAAAGGGGAGTGTAGAGGGTCCTGCCAGCTAGCCTCGTTCAAACACACACACACACACACAAAGACAAGTATGAGCATTTACACACAAGCACAAAGCTGGTGCTGTCACTGGACGGGGCAGATCAATACTGATTAGCAGGAGTTAGAGATTTGTTTAGTTGATTAGAAAGGTCAATTACTAATTCTGTACTTGGTTAATCATCAGCTTGTTGCTGGTGACATCCATACTAAATGGCATATTATGGATTCCAGAGGCCATATTATCTTCTTGATGTTGTATGTTCACTCATTAATATTTGAATGAAGCAAATATGCTTCATGATGAGTTAATAGGCAAAACAACGTTAACACAGGTAAGCTGATACATGAGCAGAATTAAAAGTGTTACAAACTGTAATGTAATGTCTGGTTGCTTTAAAATAATGTTTTCTTTGAAAATTAAAAGATTTAGATATTTTTATTAAAAGATAAATATATACACATCTATACACATTTATGATAAATATATATACACATCTGTATGTTAAATTGTACATGTTATATACTGTAATATAATAATATAATATGTAATATACTCTAATTACAAGTACTTAATATTTGGAATATGATTACATAATCCAGATTACATGTAATCTATAATTTTTAACTAAAATGTAGTTAAAATATATAATAAAATATAAAATATAGTTAATAAATAACATGCATCATAAAGCATGTATTACATATTATTATATTATATTAAATACAATAATATATCATTAATACATGTATAATTTAAGGTATATGTATGTATGTATATGGCATTATTTATTAATATATTAATATACAGTGGGGAAAATATTTATTTGATCCCCTGCTGATTTTGTAAGTTTGCCCACTTACAAAGAAATGATTTGGAGCTTAAAGGGTTAGTTCACCCAAAAATGAAAATTTTGTCATTAATTACTCGCCCTCATGTCGTTCCACACCCCTAAGACCTTCGTTCATCTTCAGAACACAAATTAAGATATTTTTGATCAAATCCGATGGCTCAGAGAGGCCTCCATTGACAGCAACGCCACCCAAACTTTCAAGATCCATAAAGGTACTAAAGACGTTGTTAAAACAGTCGACGTGACTACAGTGGTTCTACAATAATTTTATGAAGCGACGAGAATACTTTGTGTGCAAAAACAAAACAAAAATAATAACTTTATTCAGCAATCTCTTCTCTTCCCTGTCATTATTCTTACGCGGTTAACGCAGTAAGCACAGTGAAGGCTTCTGTGTTCAACGTTCGAACACCGGCTCATTATTGGGCAAAGCTGCACATGTGAGCCTCCATGACCTTAATGTGCTTCTTCTTGAGCCACTCCTTTGTTGCCTTGGCGGTATGTTTCGGGTCATTGTCATGCTGGAAGACCCATCCAAGACCCATCTTCTGTGTTCTGGCTGAGGGAAGGAGGCTCTCTTCCAAGATTTTACAGTACATGGCCCCGTCCATTTGCCCTTCAATGTAGTGAAGTCGTCCTGTACCCTTAGCAGAAAAACAGCCCCAAATCATAATGTTTCCACCTCCGTGCTTGACTGTAGGGATGGTGTTCTTGGGGTCATAGTCAGCATTTCTCTCCCTCCAAACACGGCGAGTTGAGTTAATGCCAAATAGCTCAATTTTGGTCTCATCTGACTTCTGCACCAAATACTAAATCATGTTTTGCTTGGGGATCAAATACTTATTTCACTCATTGAAATGCAAATCAATTTCTAACCTTTATATAATGTGTTTTTTCTGGATTTTTTGGTTGATATTCTGTCTCTATCAGTTAAAATAAACCTACCATAAAAATTACAGACCCTTAATTTCTTTGTAAGTGGGCAAACTTCCAAAATCAGCAGGGGATCAAATAAATATTTTCCCCACTGTAATAAATAGATTAATAAATTTATATAATATTAGGATGAGTAATTTAACATTATAGATGTAAAATTACATAATATATAATATAACGCAACACTTTTGTTTTTGCCCCCATTTTTCATGAGCTGAACTCAAAGATCTAAGACTTTTTCTATGTACACAAAAGGCCTATTTCTCTCAAATATTGTTCACAAATCTGTCTAAAT